>NW_008592897.1:0-48286 GCF_000691845.1 Merops nubicus | reverse complement strand
AGCAGGAATAAAGTCGGAAATATATTTTAATAACAATATCCCAGCCCTTTGTTCTCTGTCACTCCCAAACATCTGCTCATGTCTATTATGTTATTTACATTTATCAGAGTCTTGGCCTTGTTATGGGTCCTACCAGAATGCAACACTGGAAATGACTGTATTGCAGCAAATAATCTGCTCTTGTCTCCAGGGCTGGGAAGTGCACACTTACATCCCATCAAAGTCAACGGCACTAATGACACGCTTGAAGTCCCACATATGCTAAATTGTTTTTCTGGAATAATGTCAGAAAGCCATGGCTTTTCAGGATAGAAAAATAAATAAATAGAGGAGAAAGCAGCTACAGTAGAAATGATAAGAAAAAAATAATCCTTACAAAGGATTGTGGCCGTGCTATTGAAGTCTATGACTCTCATCAATGGATTACGTGACTGAGTTTTAACCAAGGCCCACTCAAAGGGCACAGCATCCCTGTGCTCACTGCCAGACAAATTCTACCCAACACCAAAGGTGTTAACAAAACCCAGACACAGTATAACCTTCATTTGAAGAGTTTTCTCATTTTCAGAGAAAACAGAAGTATTTTCAGAGGAAAATACTGCTAATTCTAGAAAAACCTAACTCTTGTGCTAATGGTATCCACAGCTCACATCCATTCACTTTAAAATGAATGCTGACATTTATGTGATTTTCATAGGACTAGTACTTGACCCAAGGAAAAATATAGCCCAAGAAGGATGCAAGATTTTATCTGTAAGTTTCATTTGATATTTTCAAGTTTTGAGGACTTATTGTACAATGGTTAAATGATTAATATATTTATTCACCAAAGTCCTGCATTCATTATCAGTTTATCATCAACTAGAAAGAAAGAAAATAAGACCAAATTTGGAGAATTAAGCAGCTATATTTCGGTGTGGAACTGCTAGAGACTGTAAGCATTCTCAACCTTTACAAAATGAAGCCCTTGATGTTTAAACACTGACATCCTCTTTGTGATGTCAGATGGGTATCTTTGCCTTTTGTGAAAACTAAGATTCACAAACAGAATGCAAAAATGGTATTTATCACAATGAGTGGGAGACAAGAGAAAGGGGACAGCAAGAAAAAAAATGCAACACAATGAATTGAAATGAAAGAATATACATATGTGCTGCATTAATAAGACTTTAGAAAAACAGTGAACCATCATAAAAAGACTAGGCAATGGGCACAGTAAAGCCAGTGAATAGGATTAGATAAAAAGCTTAAGAAGATAATAAAAATAGTTTATTCAAGAAGTAAAAAAGAATGAGAAAGGGGACAAAGGGAAAAGCAATTCACATTTTTAGCAGAATGGACAATGGGAAAACTATTCTGAGTTCAGTTATATGTAATTACATCTTGTTACCGTCTATATGCCAAAAAAATATTCTAGGTCATTGTGTATAAATTCACAGAAATACTAACATTTGAGAAATTTGGAGATTTAAATATTTAAAAATATTACTGTATGTAAACCATACCAACCTTGCTTTCAATATACAAGAACAGAAAACTCCTGTCAGACTCAAGGTGAAACCAAAGCCATTAATTTACAGTGTGTCATGTAAGGTTAGAAAAGAAGTGATCCCCCAGCTTAAATTCACAGATGGATATGCACCAAGGGGTGCAAAATCAGATCTGAGGATATTTCTTGTGTAGAAAAATATTCCGTATGCTAGTGGGCTTTTTAATAAACAGAAGATCCACATTATTCCAAATAACAAAGAAAATACAGACTAAAAAAGGCACTCTAGGGTCGCTGAATTCTCTTGTGTAGAAAAATATTCCGTATGCTAGTGGGCTTTTTAATAAACAGAAGATCCACATTATTCCATCAGTCATGGTGTCCTTAGCATGAAAACAAAGAAAATACAGACTAAAAAAGGGACTCTAGGGTCACTGAATTCTGAAGTGGAGTAGCAACATGTATCCTCTAGGCAAAATGATAACCCAAGCTCCTGCAAGGTAATGAAATAATTCCTGTACCTTACGTCCTCATGACAACAAACCACACTACAAGTGAGAGTATATTATGGTAGACATCAAATAACTGTGTCCTTTCTCAATAGAAATGGTAAGGCCATTTGCCACCCAAGATACTATAAGGTATAACCATTACACTGCCTGAGGTAGCAGAGGCCATGTTAGTGTTAGATTCAGTGTGTCAGCTCAGCCCAAGGCCATACAAGATACTTTTACTCTGCACTCATGGAAAAGCCATAGTTAAGGCCTTCCCATTTAACAGACATATATCTTGTGAAGTAATATACAGAATAACTGAGTCAAAATGTAAGGAAATGAGAAAACCAAAGCTCTTCATCTACTTGTTCAAAACTTCAAGCTCTTTTAACATAATAGTATTTTGGCATACCATACACTGTGCTCCAAAAGAGACAAACAAGGAATACTAGAGCAGACGAGCTGAGCAAAATAAGAAACAAAAAAAGTCCCTACCCCAGAGGGCTTATAATGGGAGAAGACAAGCTGTTCAATACAGCAAAGCAGATTACACAGAGAGAAAGCACACAGCGTGGGATGGTCTTTGCAGCCAGCATGCTCTGTGCAGTTAAGTGAGTCTTCAGAATTACTCTGAAAGGTGAGAGGAAGAAAGTTTGACATAGCAGACCCAATCCAGTAAGGTCTCTGCATGCAACACTGCCCCATACAGAGAGCCCACAGGCCAGAGTCGCTTGATTGGAAACCTCTTGTAGGGAAGGATTTCAAAAACAAATTATGCAATCTCCATAAAAGAAAAAACGCTTCATGGAGAATCAGTCTTCAAACAGCTACTTAAGACTTCATACTTATTTTGGAATAGCTATCCAAGAACAATTTCCAATACTGACGAGCCCTTAGAGTCATGTTTCAATAGAAGAAACCATTCTTGGTGTCACATTTTGTAATTTCATGCTCTAGGCTGAAACAGTCAGTCCTTCATGGTAATATTTTGTAGGTGACCACCATAAAGATCAGAGAATACAATGCTTCCTCTAACATATGAAGAATAATCTTAATCTATCACCAAGACTTTTATTTCAATACAAAAAAATGTGCCTAAAGAGACACTGAAAATAATAAAGATATTATTCTGAAGGGAACTAGCAATCTTTACTCACCACATTCATTCAATAGTTCTATTTGGAGCAAACACTGGGGGCCCTCTCCCATAGACATTACATTTGGTCAAGGGTAGGAACGACCAAATTTCTTTCTCTTCTCATTTTGGCTAAGTATTAAGAGTTTGATTAGACAGTTGAAATAGCAAGCATTTGAGGTGTGATTGTCTTTAGGTTTATAGGAGTTACGAGACATCCACTTTAAAAGTGGATCTCCTAAAGTAATTTTCATTTTCTGCAGTGATGTGCAAGCTTCCCTGCACTGGCAATGGCTGTTGGAAGGTATCAGTGTAACTACACAGGGAAAAAAAAACCCTGAACTAACATCACATTCAGAACCAGTCTTTGGAGAAGTATGATGCAATGATTAAGACTACAGCCTGCATCTAAGAAACCTGCTTTAAATGGACTGCTGCTACAAGCATCTGTAATAGGCTACCAAATAAATCATCATCTCTGTACCTTTGTTATTCATAAAGCAGTAAAGAAAGGAAGGACATCGGGAGTGTTTCACACAGAGACTTTTTGAGAGGTATTAGTGACTGCAAGGTACTCTGACATGGTATGTAAATCTCACAACCAACCTGGCTAGGCAAGGAGCATGAAATACCAGACCATATGAGTAGAAACACAGGAATATTCCCGATGCTCAGCATGAGCTGACCTGCTTCCTCCAAAATCAATAGCGATGTTCCTGTTTCCTACAAGAAAAGGACTAAGGAAAATGTTCAGCACTTCCAAAAATGCTAGCCACGAGCACAACTGAGAAAGAAAAACTGTCAGCAGACAAAATTCCCTTCACCAGCCCTCACAAAATTACTCTAAACAGTAACTAGGATAACTTTTTCAGACAAGCAAAATTCAGACTGAAATATTGAGACCCCAAGGAATACTTCATATGGATCATGAATCCATAGTACCAGTAAAGATTGTTATTTATAAACAGCAAAAGAGAACAGTATGAATGTGAAAGTCCGCAGTTCTTTGTAAGAGTACACCTGTTTTGCTTTACTAACTTAAAGAAAACTCAGAAAAGTCCACATGAATTTTATTCCCAGAAGGAAAACAGAAAAGGATCTCTCCTGGGGACACCCCTGCAAGGCTGCTGCCAACACACATTCATTAAGATGGGTACAAGAAGTTAAAAATCAGAATGCTGGGCTTACCAGATCTCACCATAGAACTTCCACATTCAGTTAGCAATGTAACAGCTTTTATCAGCTGAAAATATAACCTAAGGTATGTGTAAACAGGCAGGAGAAGAATCACAAAGGAAATTAAATTAGGAGACTCCCTTTTCCTGCATTATCTTTCTTCATTCCAGCATGTCATACAAGCTGTTTGTAGTGGGAAATCATTACTCAAAACATTTGATTTGAAAGAACATGTTCAGATTTTTGTTTATTTATAAAGCCACATCTTGACTTGAGAAAATTGCACTATTATCCCTAGAGGCAGAAAATAGAAAAAAAAAAATTAGTATTTAGACAGTGTTGTACTCATTTTAAAAAAAAAAAAAAAAAAAAGGAAAGAAAAAGAAGAAAAAAAGAAGCTTTTTGGAGAAGGAGTTTAACTTCTGAATATTAGAAAAAAAGACCTTTCTAAGTTTTTTTCTGGATGGAATGAGGGCACTTAATTTTCTGACTAAAGAATGCTTGAAATAACTTCTCAGTGAAATGTCTGTGAGGTCTCTGTTAAGAAGGCATGAAAGAAATTTATAGTAAAGATTGACCAGCTATTGCTCAATTGGATAGTGGTGTGAAGGACTCCTCAAAAACAGACCTCTTTGTACAAGCTATCTTTGCTGTAGAGATTTTAAAGCTTCTTGTCCAACATGACCATACACAACTCCTTCCAGAAGCACAAAGATGACTTAGTTTGGGGCCTTAAGCCCCAATGCTCATTACAGCGAGCAGCAGGAGAAAAGAAAACCCTCAACTTTTTTATTGATCTGACATGTAGCTTTGATGAAGTCTTTCTTCATTTCTCCTGCTTACAAGTTCATTGCTTTATATTCAGTTTGTACGCTCTTTGTAATTTGGGTTGCTCCCCATGAAGCATTCATACAGTGTGGGGGTCCTGATATTAGCAAGTTGTACTACTGGAATATACACCATCTAGACTGACAGCATAGCACTATATAAGCATAAACTGCAAGGTAAGTTGTAAAGCAGTTGAAAATCAACCCTAGTGTACAAACAAGCAGTTTTCTGTTATCTTTCACCTTTGTGTTAATTTATAAAGCACACAACAGTAATTTAGGGTTTGCTGCTCTTAATCCGCCTTATTATCAAGAGGATTTTAAGCAGTTTTTATTCAGAATTTATGATGAAAATTTACAGGACAGTGGTGTCTGGGGAAAGAGAAAATTTAGGACTAATTGTAGGCAATTGGCAAATTGCATCCTCAGCAAAAGCTGGTGAATAACTGATTCCCAATACATGTATCTCAGCATTTTTTCCCTTAAAGGTAAAGAGAAACAAAACTGCCAGCTCATCATGCTTACAGGAGAAAGTGGGTTAAAACAGAAATGTCTGGTTTAAGTCTGTTGAAGACTGCAGATCCTTAAAAGAACAGCAGAGACTTGCCCGATTTTCCAAGACAGTACTGAGTGAAACTGAGGAAGCTCAGAGTAGTGATGACTAAACACTGAAAGGCTGAATATTTAGAGAGGGCAAACACTTTATTTATGATAAATTGGATACTAAGTTAAGATTTCATTGAAACTCTGAAAAGGTAAGGAAGATGTTAAAAATCTAAGGATCAGAAGAATGAACTCCGACCCATGCAAGCAGATACGACCAGATGTAGACAGCCAGTCACTGTAAAGAGGCAGGCTGCTGAGAGCAACTACACCGAGCCCTGAGCTCCTGGAAAAGGGTAGTTTGTGTGATAAATATTGCAGGGGGTCAGGATTGAATTTGAATATTGTCAAGTGTGGATGAATTATTAGCATTTCCCCTTCCTTTCACTGCCATATTCCGCTGCAAGCTGGCCTCAGGCGATGTTGTTTTCCCCATAAAAATGTGCAGGAAATGCAGGAGTTGGGTGAGATCAGAGGTAATATGCCATACATTCTATTCATTCAGCTGGTATTGCTGAAGTCAGTGGAAAGTATTTGCATACAGCTGGTAAATGATATTAAAGTCTTTCATGATGCCATTAGCCTGACATAAGTACACAATCTCTGTTTATTAACATTAAAGAATTATAACTCATGAAGTCTTGAAAAATAATCAGGACATTTTTTTGCCTTGATGTCAGCATACCTAAAAGCTGCTCTGCAATCCTCTCTCACTCCATCCTGGTACTTACCAATGGTCTGACCACACCCTACTCCACTGTCTTTGTAAGACTTCACCAGCACAGAAACACAGTTGGATTCACTAAGGGAAGGTGAAGGATGTACCCAGAGCCTCTCACCCTCTCTTTTGTAACTTCCCAAGCCTTATCTAAGATTTCATACAATTTAAAAATTCTTCTGATTTCCTCATATCTTTCTTTCCTCTATTTAGGGAATGTGTTTTTTACCTATGATGCGTTTCGATACCTTGTGCTGTGGTGCACGCCCAAGAATACACAAACCAGCCTCCAAAACATCAAGAAAGATCCAACCAAGGTGAGCAGAAAAGAGAACTCGGAGGTTGTGGATTAACATCTCAGCTGAAATGAGTAAGAGTTTTGTCATTGGTCAACCTCTGTCATTTACCATACGTAACCACCCAGCAGTGTAACAGCTAAAACCAAACCAAGCACACACCCAGAAAAGGAAAGAAGGGAGAGATTTGGTTTTACAAGTTTTCTCAGTATTATGTGAAAATACATTCTGAAAGCTTTGTTCACAGTAAATTCCTTGTCTCTAGAAAAATCTTTCCAGCCTTATCATCAGTGAAAATCGGAAGAATTGCTCACAAAATAAACCACACATTTTTAGAAAGCAGTAAGAATGAGTCTCATGGATAAAAACAACATTTAAAACAATTTCTCAGTTTTTCCACATTTTTACAATGGATTATAGCCCCCATCTTGGCCTGCATTCATTTTAGTAATTCTGTAGCACATCCATTTTCTAAGCAGGACAAAACAGTCCCCTTTCAGTGGAATAGAATAAACGGAATTGTATTCCATTTATTTCTCTATAGTCTCTCATACAAAGAATCTGAAAGTGTCGGGGATATAATAATGACACCATTTATCCAATTCTTTCAAGTGTTATGTTCAGCTTCAGAACTCTTAAAAGCCTTA
This sequence comes from Merops nubicus, assembly GCF_000691845.1. Taxonomy (NCBI): domain Eukaryota; kingdom Metazoa; phylum Chordata; class Aves; order Coraciiformes; family Meropidae; genus Merops; species Merops nubicus. The sequence continues at coordinate 40,901 of NW_008592897.1, read as the reverse complement.
AGTTCAAATAGGACAAATTATACTCCTTATAAAAATGCTGTACAGAGAAGTTACATCTGCCTTCCTTTTTTTGTATTGTTTGTTTTTAATCTGTTATACCACTCTTCATAGAACAGCGATTTCCAACTTTTGGAAATGCTAAGCACCTCTACTTCACTGGAATACTTAAAGACATCTTTAAGACAAAACAGACTAAAAATTATATACATTATATGAGATGAATGGTTATGAGCTAGCTTGTTATGTACAACTCAACAGCATAAGGATGTCAGATCCAACCAAAGTATGGAATGTATGGTGTGAAGACCTGGTCCTGGTGTGCACTGTTCTTCTGATTCTGTACCATTCCTGTCATTTGGAATATTCCACTAAAGTCAGTTTTTAAAAGAAAATTTCAGAGTTGTCCTAATGACACCATGATCCACATGCAGGGTAGTCTAGTTCCAGAAAGCCTTAGTAGAAAATAAAAAACAAACTAACAGTAGTAATTAAGCCTTTGTTTCAAGCAAGATTTGGCATCTATTAAAAGGACTGATGTAGCGGTCTTCCCAGTGCCTGTTGAATCCCTGTAGATAATTGTGAAGTAATAAAGTCCATGAATCTGCTGCAACCTGTAATCTTCAGTGTGTGATCCACAATCACAATGCCAGGCCATGGCCTCAGGAGCAATAGATACAACACAGCCAACAACTCTGACTGTAAACTGTTAAGAGCTCCTGTTCTTCAGCCCTCAAGCCAGACTGGGAAATGCCAACATCTTCACTCAGTATATCAGAATCAGAACAGCTTTTCTTTAAATATCTAACAAAAACCCAAAGCATCGTATGGAAATGCACCTGAATCTTTTATTCATATGGCAGCATCCTGGGGGAACAACAACCACCTCCTGCAACGCTCTCTCCTCTCCACAGCTATAATGAAAAACCTCTCATAATTTTTGTTATAGAAAGTACAAGGAGACTAAGTAAAGGAAAGCTCCAAGAACTTTTCTATTTGACTCTGTGACAGCATGAGCCTCTGAAATTGCTAAGAGGCAGACTGTGGTAAGGAAAAGCTGTGTAGACTTATACTGTTTACACCAAATCTACTCTGTATAAAATGAAGCCATTGTGACCTCTTAGGAGAATTACAAGTGGTTGAAAGATTAAAAGTAAAGTAGTATGTACATAGAGAAAATACCATCTCTGATGGAATCCATAAAATACTGGAATGTGCAGAGGACAGTTATGTGCCAAGTGATGAATACAAACAAAGCCTTACAACTGAGCTTCTGTGTGAGAAGAAGGAGGGTAAATTATATTTATCACTTTTGATCTATGTGACAGCCTATGCCAAACTGAGAATAAAAACAGAAGGATAAAGGGAAGGAAGAATACCATGCTCAACAAAAGGAAAACAAATTCAGGGAGAGAAACTGTATCAGTCAATCCTAGATTGATGGCATGTCAAGAGGTTCCTAAATAAGCCAAGAACATCCAAAAAAAGGACTTAATTGTTTAGTTTATTCTCCTGTTTACAACTGTTCCCTCACTTGGATCACCTAAAACTTCACTCTTATTTTAAATAACATCATTTTTTTCTCTGAATTTTTCCAGAAAAGTTACTGGACAACTACAAAGACACATATTTCACTGAAAAATAAAGCAAAGAAAACATCTGAAAACATGAAAACTACTATGGCTATCTAACACATAGGACTAAATTGCAGATTTTCAGAGCTGTATGCTTTCAGTTTGAGGGAGTTTGCTTAGGGACTGGTACTTGTACTGCAAACATACTGGGCAAAATCTCTCCCCACTTGGGACTAACCAGAACACCCATGGCAAGGCTTAGGTGGTAGGCAGCATTTATGTTACTTTTCGCTTTGGGTTATGTCACTGGTTGTAATCCAATTGGCTGGATAGGGTTTTCTTAAATAAACAAAATAAAACCCAATTCCCACCAGTCTTTTATTAGCAGGTAGCAGAGTCTTAGGTTTTGACAGAGTTGGTCTTTAGGTTGAAAGAAAAAAAAAAAAGTGCCTTTTAGACATAAGTTGTCCAGGTTCTGAGGGGTTTGAAATTTATTTCACGGCTTGGATTCTTTAATGCCATCAGAAGGATGCAGCTCAGAAAACTCTATGGCAAGAGCAGTGTTTGTCTGTTGTCTGCGAAGGACCTGAACGAACCCAGAGGAATTCTCAGAGCATGGAGAGGGCTGAGGAGAAAATGTTATACTGAATTATCTTTTCTGCTCTCAACACTAACGTAACACAGACGAAACTGCACAGACATGTGAATCATGACACTAGAAGTCCTCCTTCCAATTTATTCACCGAATGGCCAGGGTAAAGCCATTTTACAAGCTGGACTTTGCAAAATTTCCCCTTCATATCAGAGGCAAAAACCACATCATACTTCCTTTATTTTAGAGATGAAGTAAGGAAGCAACAATGACCTCGATATTTCTAGAGATTACAAAATAACTCAGCATGCAAAATTTCCCCTTCATATCAGAGGCAAAAACCACATCATACTTCCTTTATTTTAGAGATGAAGCAAGCAACAGTGACCTCGATATTTCTAGAGATTACACAAGAACTCAGCATCAGAATTCCCCTTCTATTCACAATATTTGTCACAGAAAGAGCTTACCAGGTCCTCACCTGCCAATATAATATGAATAAATTTGTGTTGTTCCTGCAGGCTCACTTTGCCAGACAGCACTAAATCCACAGATGAAAGTGCAGTATGAAAAACACAACGATTCTGTGCTCACAAGGTGAATGGTAGGTGCAAATCTGAGTAGTTCAACCTGGAGCTGCAAGTCTTAATACATAGCTACAAACTCTGCTAGTGAATGGTGAAGCAGCTTTTCAGAAAAATATACTCTTACCTGCTAACATATCAAAGGGTGGGTTTATACTAACAAGAAGGGTGGAATGTTTGACTGCAAGACCACGCCAAGATTATTTTCTGCGTCAGAAACATAAGATTGCCAACACATGAAGATTTTAAATTGCAAGAAGGTTAAGGAGGTTTTTGAGTTTTTAATTTATGCAACTTCATTGCAAAGCTCCATCCATTATCTCTTCTTAAGCAGAAAGTCAGATGTGCAGTATAACACACATTTATAAAAAAATATCACTGTGAAACACCAGTCATCCTTTCCTCCTTTCTCTGGTTAGCAGATACACACTACAGATAAGCCAAATTAGTAGTCAAGATTTTATAATCTATGAGATGAAAGTCCCACAAATAGGAAATGGAAAATGTGGGAAAAGATGCTGTGAGGTTGGCATAGACTCTAAAGCACCATCACACCATGGAAACACAGGGGAGCTGGTAGACACTTCCTAGGGTTGCTACCAGTTCAGCTAGCCCACCCATGGTTGCCAGCGAAGCAGGACACTGAGTTAGACAGTCCTTTTGAGACATGTTCCAGATTTCAGGTCCTCTGAACGTTAAGGCCCTATAGCCAAAACACTGTCTTGAAATAGAGACCTCAACAGCTAAGCACAGACTACAAAGATACTTTTTTTCCTCTAGGGTCCTGTGTCAAAATACTCTTGATGATAACTGAAGACTCTAAGGGACCACAGTTTTAAGAAGTTACACATCTATCATGAGGACATCTCAATATCACAAGCTGGGTGCAGAACAGAAATCCCAACTGTACACCAAAACGTCAGATGGTTGAACAGACTAATAGACTGAGAATTCTTAAACAAGAAACAAAAGATTTGGTATTATCTACCCTCAGAAGAGAAAGACAAAATGTTTTCATTTTCTGTCAAGTATTCAGACATATCTGTTCTGTTACAAGTCACCTTAATAGATTTAATTATGGTTTTCTCAGCCATGTATACTAATATCTGCTGCTAAAACCAAAGAAAGATATTTTTCTGGGGAGTGAATTGTGCTGATAATAATGTTCATTGGGATTTGCTGCAATATCCCAGACATCTTTAATATTAATACTGTGTAGCCAAGGTCCTTTATTTTTCTAAAAGCACAAAAAAATTGTACATGTAGAAGGATATGCAGTAGGTTCAGCCACAATTGCTCTGCCACTTACATTATCTGTTACATGGAAATCAGAGAAAGTTCTTAGTTTTAAAACACAGGCTGATTCTTTCTTTTTAAACTTATCTTTGTACAGGTCAAATTTACATAATAATACTAATTTATCCTGTACTCTTTGTCATTTCTAATTAAACTGTGGTTTGCCATGAGATGGCAGCATGCTCATAGCTAGCTCCACAGGAAAGGTGAACATGGCACAGAGGAAAGTGCATCTGGCAGCCCACATTCAAAGAAAGACAAGACTGTAAGTCTCATATGCAAGTGAAAGACAAATCCACCTTACATCAGAATACTTTAAAATGTAAGGCACTAATAAAATGATGATATATTATTTACAGAACAGGATAGCTTTGCTTCTTTGACCAGTAAGACACTTCAATCAATATTGTTATTGCAGAGCTTAATCCAAGTGTCATATGAGCCTCCAGAGGCCTAGAGGCAGCTGCTAGGAAATAACTGAGTTCATAAAGGGAAGGGAAGGTGTGTGAATGCAAATCTGCAGACTTTGTTTATGCCTGTCATGAAGGGTCTGGCAGAATTTTTCTTACGTTTCACAAAATTTCATAGACAAAAATAGTCATAAAATAACAAGGCCAAGACTTTGTGTGCAAGAGCTTTCACCATGCAAATTCCTCTAAACAAAGAACATTGGAATTAGCCTAATCTACTGTGAAACTGTAGAGAAGATGGCAGCCAAAAAGATATCAGTAAGGAGATGATGACATCGTTCAGCTCATTTGGTCATGACCAAATAGTTTAGAGGTACCAGAGAAAAGATGAGGTTCAGCCAGAGGTCCTAGGGAGAGTAATGAGGTAACTGGACACTTTCCAGTACCAGAAACTAGAGGGAATAAGATTCCAGTATGTGGGACTGGGGAGCAAAGCCATACCCCATTGAATCTGCTGTGCAAGCATATGGTCTTGGAAGCATATGGTCTTCATGCTGTGAAGTGGCAGCTTGGGGAGGATGTGAGTATACAGCATTAATAGCCACTGGGCTGCTACAGAACTTTCTTTATTATCATAGTAGAATTTAGAATAGTATCATAGTATCATTAGAGAATCTCATCCAGAAAATCTTTGAAACAGACACAGAAGACACTTCACTATTCTCAGTCTGTAAAACCAAACCAGACAGGGCATGCACATTTTGCCTGCACGCTTTGCAGAGGGTTTAATTTTACCTGGCAATAACTGGAAGCAGCTTCTTTAAATTTCCTCCTGTTGGTTTATAAAGAGCTATCCAGAAACTTTGTTCTGACTGCACTCCCAAAGAGCTGATAGAGTTGCTGTTTTGAAACCCCAAGCAAATATTTCTTTAATGAAGAGCATGTCCCCTCTCTGATTCCTGGTAATTTTGAGAGATAACATGCTGGCTAGCTGTAGCCACAGAAGGTCTGAGTGTCAGCACCACACCATCCCACATCCTTCCTTATTTGGCAAGCTTGGTTCCTTCCTCATGCACATGTAGAAACATCTTGGAGTAGCTCTGGACCACTCAACGATGGAGAAAGAACTTGAAAGATGAGAGATACTAACATGTGGCTTTCAAAGCATGATGAATATATATACCTCTGTGTGTATTCATACACATTAGCATATATTTTTCATCTCAGAAGTTCCTGCTTGCTACATTTGAAAACCTGTCTTTGGCAAATGGATATTAAAGCATTAACTTTCTGGGTGGGCAAAGAAAACAGGTTCACTGTTTTAGGCTACGGCAAAGTGCAAAGCTCAACAATCGATAAGACGCATTAAAGTGTAATTATGGTACTTTATATTACAATCTGATAATTGTCTTAGTAATTTTCCCAAAGTAATTTAAACGTGCCTTTTAGATATTCAAGAAGTGAAACGCCAGATATCATCATCCAAGATAATAGCCTTGAATCAATAACCAAACAAGAAAAAAAAATCCCCCACAAAACCCACGGGCCAGAAGAGCCTCCTTCTTTCTTAGTGTTTTTGTGAGTGTGACACAGCCAGGCAATAACTTCCAGTCCCACTCTATAGCTACAAACTACTTAATGCAATTTAATTGTTCATGGCAGCGACTTCTTATTTATAGAAGTGATACATTTCAAAGACAAATCTCCCAGTCTAAACTCCTCCAACATACAGACTATCACAGTCATTTTTCACACCAATAATATGGGTTTCATTGAAGGAAAATAAGCATGTGTGATTGATTTTTCTCCCCTACGATATCATGAGATTTTTATTCACTGGAGAACATCATGTACACGATTTTACTGCTGCACTAGAGAATATCTGATTTTGTTTAGCAGGATCAATATTTCTTGGGAAAACAAACAAACAAACAAACAAAAACCCAATCCAGATACATGAAAGTCTATGTAGATGAACATCTACCAAGAATGACATAGCTCAGAAGGACAGACTGACATGCTTGCTGCTGCCCATACACTGCGATCTCTATGCAAAGCATTGTGAACTTGGATATTGCAGTCTTCAAGAAGTGTTCCAACAACTTTAGTAGACTTTTGGATCATATTCCCTTTCCCTTCTATTAATTTAATGTGTGCATTCTTATACAAGTAGTACAAGCGACATTTTATTATTTTAATAGATGTTTTTACTCCAGACACATTCCCTGTGCCGTATTACTGCACTACTGAAGCTTCACTAATACAAAATCCATCGAGACATAACATGATAATTAGATTAAATTGCTGATGCACAATGATATGCTTTATTATTGTCATGTCACTTGCCCTTTTTGCGATAAATTCACAGTAATTTGAAACATCTCTTTATCAACTTCTGCTTTATGGACATAATCTATTTTTTCTAAACATCCATAAACTAATAATTCTCAGGCAAAACAGAAACAGTAAATTCTACATGTTTGAAAATGGTTCCTAATTAAATTTGAGGGGGAAGTGTGGGGCTGAGGGTGGGAAAAGCTGTAGAAATTTTCAGAATGCCCCAAATTTACTGATTTTAATGTTGGGACCTGGTCCTTAAAATGTCATACAGCTTCCTATCTCTCCAGAGCAACCCACTAGAGTTTTTACTGTATCATTTCTTCTTCTTTGCTTCCTGAACATTACAAACTGCTCTGTTAAAGAGCATCTCAGGAGTCCCATAGTACCTCCTCTTCATTCCCACTTCTGCACCCAACTAAGGTCATGGCTTTTGACTGTGTGTTGACATTCTTGCTGAGAATCCATCCACCATACTCCAGTTTCACCTACTTTTATTTTTACTGAAGTTCTACTAATGAATAGAACTTTAAATTTTTAGTTTCTATTTTTTTCTCCCTGCAAGTTCTAGTCATAAAAAGCATGAGAGTTTCAGCTGCAAGTGAATTAAGGGGACAGAAGAGGAGGTCTTTCACTAATAAATCGCATCACCAAAAAGTAAAATGCACCATTGCACAGAGCTGGAAAAAAAAAATATTTTCTAATGAGTAGCAAGTTTGCCCCAAACTAAAATACTTTCAGGGTCAAAAAATATCTGTAATGTGATAAATTTCAGATAGAGAAAGAAGGAGTCCTTCACTGAAACATCAGTGTGGTTTTCTGTCTCAAAGTAGCAATTTTACAGGAGAGTGGTTCACAATTAAAGAATTCTATACCACCAAATAAAACAGCACATTTATTATTCACTGTTTCATTATTCCCTGGAAAATACTCAATTTGGCTGAAAACTGAAACCAAATTTCCTAGTTTTTCATTTTGCTACCAGAGCCATCTATAATTGCTAGAGCCTACACAGAAAGTTTACAGAAGGCATAAACACATTGTAAGACTACAGCAGAAGAATTAAACAGGACATGGGCACTTGTAACATTCTGGGAACTGTGAATTCTGAACCAGAATCACCTTTCATTTTTAAGGTCAGTCAGGAAAAGCCTAGATGCTTTTAGTCAAGGTTGTCCATGGATTTTGGCTTTGACTTGTAGGACACTAAATCATCTCACTTTATTGACTTCCAGGTCATTTCTTAGAATAAATTATGCTTCTGCACCCAGCCAGCCTGCATCAGTTTATTATCTATATCTTTCTAGCGCTAGGAAAATAGGAGTCCGTAACAATCTGTTTGTTTACAGCAGAAAAAGCTCACTACCATATTTGAAGCAATAATCTTTGATTCCTTACATATAGAAGATGAAATCATGCTTTAACAATTCATAGATTTTAAGGCCAGAAGTTATTTAGACCCTTTTTTAATTTATTTTTTTTTTCCAGTCTTTGAATGCTTTTGTATCCCCACGAAGGACACTCAGTATTAGCAAAAGCAAAGTCAGCAGCAGCAAATTTTTCTACAGTTAGAAGGAATTGATGGCAGTAAATGTTGACACTAGACAGCAACTGCTAACTACCTTTCTGCAGGGACTTCACTGGGAGACAGGGGACTGACTATTTGCATTCTCAAGAATTTCAGTCTGTTCTCACCCCTTTGACTTGGCAGACCTAGCCTGCTACTTCAACTAGTCACATCAAATGGGTAAAGTAACTGGAAATAACTTTAAGCTTTTTTCTTAAATAGAAAACTAAAATCTCAAAACAATTCCTCCTGGGACTAAGCTCTACCATTTGCGCTCTGCTAAATGATCGTTCCAGGAGATTCTTTGTTACAGCATTGAAGGAAAAGCCAGAACAGCTATTATTTTTTGTTCTTATTCACATAAGTGTTCTTCATGCAGCCAGCTATGGGGATTACTCACATCATTAACAGATTTGAATCCAAAATATTTTGGAAAGTACAGTCATACTGAAATAAAAAAGAGGTCTTGAGTCATAGACTGCAGAAGGAGATGCAGACAGTCTGCAGCCAGATGGGTTAGATAACTGCCAAAGGAATGAAGGAAACAAAGAGCAGTGTAATCCTCACAGCTCATACCAACCATATCAGATACTGGTTTTATGGTAACACTATCTAACTCCACTTCATGCATTTCTTCCATGCCTACAACACTCAAATGCAGGTTCAGCTCTTTCCTGTGACTGATGTCCCTCAGGTTTTGTTGTTGAAAACTGGGGCAGGGAGCACGCTGGGAGGTGACAAGCACTGCTGATGTCCTAAGATTTGGACACTGGTGTTCAAACAATGTTGCAAATATAACTCCATGCACGAAGCACTGAACACATCGCTCCTTTAAACTGCAGGTGTCTCGCAGAATCCCCCAAGCAGACAAGGCAGTTTTGTTTAACCTTCTACCACTTTCCTCATCAGATAAGGCAACACATCAAAAGGCTGTTCTCAATAAGACTTCAACCACTAGTAGCTACTATTAATGTTAGGAAAAGGGAATAAGATGAGAATTTGAGTGTGATCTTTCTCCTGGAGAAGGAAGTCAGCAAAGCTAAGTACACTAGAAAGTGTTTACTTAAAAGGTTGATTATTTCAGAATCTAATTTAAAAACTCCACACTACAGCATTTCCTTAAGTCAGTATCTAATGTCCTCTAAGCAGGTAGGATGGAAGCTGAAGCAGATCAGCTCAGAGGTGGGATGTTAATAAGCAAACACTATGTGTCAGTTTTGATAGCTGAATCAAGGTCATTTAGCCTAAACATTGACATGTGCTGTAAAGAAGCTTCAAGCTCTAAAGAGGCTTCTCCTGCCTACATATGCTGGTTTCTTTCTGTTGGAGTTTTTGCATTTGTTTTTAAAGAGAAGACTCACCCTGTCAATTCTGCACTGGTGATGGGGTATACAGATGCATACAGCCACTGCACTCCCAAGCCAAGTATATGCACTACTACTGCACACCTCAAGGACAAAGCTCAGAAAGTGGCAGAAATCTTCCAGGTTGCAGAAAACAGCCCAAAGCAATGGAAAAAAAAAAAAAGTCAGAGTCCAGCACAATAAAAAAAATAATCTTGTTTGAGACAGTTAAAAGCATCTACAAAGGTTCAGTCATCCTGAATATTAAAGCAGGCTATCCCGGTACACTCAGAAAGGAACACAAAAGTATGTTGCCACGAGTAAAGTTGATTCAACATAGCAGTCATGAGTCTTAACTCATGACTTACCAGGTGAATAAAAAAGTATAAAGGACTACCACAAGCTTCTGGTAAGTAGGTAACAAATGTGTCCTCCCATGACATCACGGACAATTAGCCTGAAGTTAAGCCAGCCTCGCATATGCTAGAATACCTTTAGAGAAAAATTGCACTAATAGACCCAAGATGAACTTTTTGCCCCCAGAGCAAAAGTTAATTACACTTGCACGGGTGGACGCTAGGTGCTAGCACATCAAGTGGTGATGTGGTAAAATTCACCAACATTCATCAGTAGCCTACACTAGATGGAAAGCACTGAAAGACTGTGCATCCATGAGCACAGTCACCAAATAGGATTTTTTTTGCTTCCCCACTTAGAAGGAAAACAAACACAAAGCCCTGCCACTGTACTCATGACATAAATGAGAAGGAAAAAATATATATTTTAAAAACAAAAAAAAAAAAAAATGAAGGCTACACTAGAAGCAGAGATTCTTCAAGTAAACATGGCTTGGTCCTTCAAATTTCTTTTCAGAAAATTAAACTTGTTAATGTAGTTGGATGAAGAGTATAAAGGTAACCTTGCTAAGACACAATAAAATGTCTTAGACTTTAGTTTCTTCTCTGCATGAAAAGTCTAAATAGCCTGCTGTAAATAAAGCCACAGGACTGTGGTCAGTAGAATTAAATTATATTTGTCTATAGTGCCAAAGACTTAGCTTATTATATAATTGCTTATGAAGCACATACTTTATATTTTTATTTCAAGCAAAAGTTAACGTTCACAACTTTTCACAACTTGCTTGTTCCTAAGCTTAAAAAATACAAGTAAAATAGACATTGGTAACAACTAGGTACAGATAAAAAAGCAAGAGAATATTTTTTTTCTTTTACATTTGTATCCTTGACCAGCAGCTCCTTCTGGAAGTGGTGTTGACTAATTAACTGCTTTTGCCGTCACCAGCAGGTGGGGCTGTTTGGATCTTCCCCTTGGCAGGAGGGATCTGGAGAGAGGAGAACTGAAGATCAGAGAGACACAAGACCTCCCTTCCAGGCCTCTTTTTTCACCCTGCCAGCCAATCTGCCCCTAATAAAAACAAATAAACCCCTACGTATTTGGTCAGTTATTAAACAGTTGTGTTACACTGCTTCATTCTTTACTTGTGGATTGCACTAGTTAATATAATTTATATACCATCATTTCGAAAGCGTACAAGGGAATTTTCAAACACAAGAGATGCAGTTCTGTTATGACCTTTCTCCACTAGTTGAATGCTGGTGGAAAAGCAATTCTGTGTAGGTCTCTACAAATTTGTTGCTTAATTTATCATAAAATTATGCATATGCTATCAATAATCCTATCAAAAGCAGACACACAGTATTTTCATTCTGATTTACTCTTTGCATTATATATAGCCGTATTTCCTACCAGCTTGTGGACAAGGTACCATTTATAAAAGTAAGAGTTATGACATCTGTTTTTTTTTAAAATGTAATTTACTACCATAGCATCCTAGGTATTTTTCAAAGAATTTAAGTTCTCCTCTTCACTGACGAGTAGACAGAAAATAAAAACTTTTTTTCATTTACACGAAGAGGTTTCAATACCAATAGGCAAAATTTCCCATCAGTTCTACAATGAATTATAACTGGCTACAGTGGTGCTCTTAGATTGCAGTTTGGTGATCTTGCAATGGTAAAAACTATTGTAAGCTGTGGACAATTAAACTCAGTAGAACAGGAAAACAGTGAAGACCTCGTTTGTAAAAACCCAAGAAAGAACTAAACCCCACCAAACCCAGAAACCAATCCAACTGCATCCATTGCTTTGGCAGCCATATAATTACATGGGCCATAAATTACATCCAGTAATCACCTTGTTTATAATTTCACTCCCTGTAAATTAGTAGTGTAATGGAATGAGATTTTGTAACTGCTAGGCACACATTGAGTACTCACTAGAGAGTACAGCATAGAAAGTCTCCCATCAAATTTGCTGTTGACCACCCATTATGCTTACGATCAATAGATCATATAGGAATAGAGGAGTCGGCCAGTGGAGATCCAGGATGCCAGCATGTACCAATCTCCATGAAAAACAAGGCCCACAGGAACCACCAAAACAACAAAGCCATGTGCAGCATGGAAGAGCAGCTACTGCTGTCATTACTACAGTTCCTGCTGCACTTTGCTCTTTCTGCTTATTATTAGGAAATCATTTTTAAAGCTTGGACAAGCTGTGTGGATGAAGACTGGGTAAGAAGGTTTCTATTGCCTCCATCTATTAGCGAGTGCAGGGAAGACACCTTGCAGACTGAAGTTATGAATTTTCACAACTGCTAGTTCCCCATCTCCAATTTATGTCTGAGATACAGACACTTTAGTGCTTTAAGCTCCTATTATGCTGGCAGGCTACACTTGTGTAGTATCAGACTGCTCCTGAGGAGTTTTACAGAGCTCTCATCTCTAATAAACCATCTTCAGTCATAATGGTTGATAATTGCAGTTTCTTTACATCAATAATACTATGCTTCCCACATTCCACAAAGGAAAACAAAACCAAAACAAGAGAAGTGTAAACAGTTTATATTTTCTAGCCTGCTAAGGCAGAGGAAATTCAAATATATATTCCAGGTGTATTTGCTCGGTAACAGGGCTGTACTGCTACAAAATCCAAATGAACTGCAGCTGTTCCTAACTTGGAGATAGTAGCTAGAGGTCCTAATTACCTACCCAAATTTGAGCTGGTTATGCAGCACCCTCTCTATTAATCACTGTCCAACTAAAACTAATTCTGGCAGCAGAGATGATAAAGAAGCAAAAAAAAATCCAAAAAAATGAGTTCTGAAGGTAAATGTGCACAGCTGTCATAGGCTGTCAGGGAGGAAAAAAGCCTACATGTGGGATTGTGCACGTTTCTATATTCCACAGCCATCAAGATGATGCACGTTCAGACCTCTTTTCTTGTAGAGATACTGGCATTGTTCCAGAAAACTTGACTATTTCACATAGAGGGGGCTAAGCTGCTATAAAAATCACTGGTTATGGCTGGTTGTGTTGAACAACCTGACACACTGTTTTCTTCTGGATGTCTCAGCTTCCATTTCTCCACATGGAGTTTACAGCTCTAAATTCAGATCGATAGCAGCAATGAATGGGAAATGTTTGCAGCTCTGAGCTGCAAGATTCTATTCCTGGGAAGGAAAACAAGGGCTCTGTATTAATGGGCACTATCTAAATACACAGACCAAACAATTAAACAGTCTATATCCATAACCATCTCAGAAAAGGTTTTGCTTCATAAGGCACGGTATTGTTTCCCAGACTGCAGCTACTTAAAAAAATAAACAAAAAACACCCCTTAAAGCTCTATTTAATATGTAGGTAGAAAACAGACAGTCACTTGGGAAGCCTTCTCCAAACCCTTATTCAGATGAATTTCATACCTCTCACACTTGTTACCTTCATTTGCATCTCACAGTTCTATAACTATTCTCCTGCATGCCCAGAAGAAAGATAAGAGGGCAGACTGTGAACATCAGCAGAGAGGGCTGAAATCAGGCATTCACCAGTACACCAAGGAGATTTCAGTATTCAGTAATGAAGCGATAATCATCAAGGTAGATTAATGATTATCTGAGAGTTCATTGCCTTGGGCCATTAACCCTCATGTGGTTATTAATTTTGCAAAAGACATCCTGTGTTGCTGAGGTCATTACTGCTGTTATTAGCTAATGAAAGATAAAACATCTGAAGTTCCCTCTCTCATATATTTAGATACTCACACACCCATTTCTGTATTGTACATGTGCCTGATTAAATTGGTCATTTGAAAAGTAAACGGAGTAAGTGTGTGGGGAGGTCAGAGTACCCATAAGCAGGGTAAATTACCATAAACTGAGCTCTATTCCACCAGTAAGGCTGTTTCCACTGTCCCACGCTATGGGATTTGGTGGAGCAGAAGCGGAGAGAAATAGCAGTAATATAAGATCTTTTTTTTCCCCTACGATAGGCTAAGCTTTAGCCTGTAGTATCACAGAGTTAAGCTTCAAAGGCAGCCACAAGTATCTCATGTGAAGCTGCTTTGTGATGGCTATAACTTACAATTTCTACTGCTACTCTATTGTCGGCAACAAGACACGCAGAAGCAAAGTTTTGGGAAAGGCCAGCATAAGTGGTGATCCTCTGAGACATCATTAACCAGTTGGTGAAGAGTCTAAATCCTTCCACCTCCATACTACCATATCGGGATGATGTTCCGAATCAGCTTATGGCAATGCAAGTTTGGTCTCACCTTCCCTCCACATCCTCAACCACATATTCCCACTGGCAAGGTGTGCATGATGGGATCATCAGTGGCTGATGTAATTAAAAACTAATCTCTCCTCTTTGTGGGGTTGTATTTTTGTCTCTGTCAGCACCCTGAACCAGCTCACAACATGCTCACCAGAAGGCAGCAGGGGCAGAGCTGAGCATGCCAGTGTGACTTGGAGCAGGACAGAGCAGCTGTGATTTAGAAGAGCTTAAGATGTCACAGAACTTCACCCATATCTTTCTTTCTGTGAGCAACCAGCTGAACTTAAAGAAAAACCTGTAGATACTGAAAATTTCGTCAGATATTTCTGCTGAGAGAGGAAACAACCAGAAGCTGTGGGTGATGCAGTTTGATTCATTACTTCCTCTCAGGACTTCTTTTTTCAAAGTCATTTTCAGTGCAGATAAGGACAAAGACCCATATTGATGGACCTTGCAACAAGGGAACAGTTCTTGCCTCTACAACTTCACAGTCCAAGATAATAATACACAAAAAAAGGGTATGGACAAATGGGAAGAATGACAACAGTGCAAACTCATTTTCTACTACGGGCTGCACTCAAGGATGTATTATCAGAGTATCCTGAAGAAATAAAAACAAGGAACAGAGCCATCCTGCATGAAGACATCTTGTGGCTTCACTGTTCTTAATTTTCCATTTGCTTTCATTTCTGCTTCAGCCTTCAGTGTATAAGTCACCTTTACGCTTCCTCAGCACAAGGAAATAGTCTGCTGTGACTGGCACATTTCTACATAGAAATGGTTCTGAAGAAACTGTGTGTAAAACCCCAAGAGGCTCCTATGGAAACTTAATTACTAGGATGAAGATGATTGTTTGGGTGCCCAGGAAAAAGCTAGATGTTCAAAAGAAGAGAATAAAATGTAGTATTTAAGTTTCAAGTCTGGATTTTAGTGAAAGGTCATCAAAGTGACAATAAAGTTGACTAGATCACTTGCATGTATTTATCTCAAAATAAGAGGAAAAAAAAGAGGCTTCCTTTGCAAATACTGATCTTAATGCTTTCTACTTTATTAGCAAACTAAATCTCATTAAAGTTTCTGAAACAATAATTCAGAAAATCTGTAGCACAAACATGTAAGCTCTTCTACATGGTATTTTTGTAGGATTTAAAAGATCCAGCAATTTTTTTCAAGGTGACCTTAGATACCTGTTTCACATACAGAAAACAATGACAAATATTTTATATATAGGCTTTTTGAAAGCTTGTAACATAACAAGGATTATGAGCATCACAGACTGTACATATAACTATGAATGTAACAATATTAATATTTAATATGAATGTAATGGTGCTCAGAACAGGCCTGGGGAGATGATAAACTGCTCAGAGTGGCAGTAAGCACAAAGCTATCCAGGAACAAAGGTCTACAGAAACTGAAGCTCTGGGAACAAAACCAGCAGCATATATAGTTCATTCTGGTAGGAATGACAGAGATGGACAAAGGCATGGGGGGAATTATTGTGGGGTACCCAAGATGCCTTGGTCCACTGAACCATCCAGGGCATTTACATTTGTATTCATCCCCAACTCGAGTGAAACCCAAGTGTAGCTAGTGTAGAAGAAAAAGCATTCAGTCCTCTGGAAAGTAAAATGACTCTGTGAACCTGGAATCTCAGTGTTCACAAAGAGGCTGCAGCAGAGAATTCTAGATGAGAGCTCTGAGAACAAGCTAGAAGAAATATTGTCAAGTATATCCCAGGATTGTGCTTTATGTTGAGTTTACTTGTGATCTTTTTTCAACCTTGCCCACAAAACCTTGACCTCTGGTCTTGTTAAATCTCTGCTTTGTTTACTATTAAACCTGCATAGCATTCAGGGACAAGGTGAACCAAGATAACAACTGGAAAGTCTAGGAAACTCTTCTCAGAGACAGTGAATCAGGATAACGCAGAATTTGTAGCCAAGCCTGAGAGACTTGAACCTTGAGCATGTTTGGGGAACCTAAGGTTGGGGTTACCTTTCCAACTACATAACATGACAATGAGCTTTGTAACAATGAGAATTGTAATGTTTTCCTACCAGCAACAAACCCCAGCAACCTTCTTATACAAGCAACAGCAGAATTTCCCCTCAAAACTCCAGATGAAGCAAAAACATCACAGAGACAAGAAAAGTAGGGCCTAAAAGAGAAACCAAAGTAATACTGTAAGAGAAAGACTCAGTCCAAGTTTCTCTGCATATTGCTACTAATTGCTAAGCAACTAAAAGATGGTACAACGCTTTCTGTTAACTGCTATTTGTTAGCTAAAAGTCAGATCTGCCACACTTATAAACATGGTAAGCAAGCATCTCCGGTACAGCACAGATTCAAAGACAAACATGTCACATACACTGTGCTTTCAGGGGTTAAGAAATGGTTGATTAATGTGGTTGATACCACAAATAAAGTTATATTGCCACAGCATACATTTTAGGTGACAGACTGTAGAAAGACAAGACATAAGTATAATATAATCACTGTTCTAATGACAGCAGAAATGAGAAAGGATATGATCACCCACTAATAGACAGTTAAATAAGAGACCTCTCTATTTGCAATCCATTATTGATCCAAATTTCTTTAAGTCAGTGAGAGAGTCCATCATATTCAAGAAGCATTAGGAGAGATGTTTCAGCTGTTGGTTTTGATGAGGAATGACTAAGGCTCCAAACTGATATATTCCTGAAATTCTCACCACTTTGGGTATGATTTACACAGTTTATTTCTATCCCTAACAGAACACAGTCAGTCAATTTCCATATTGGATTTTTCCACTCAATCAGCAATTTTTTTCTTGGTAATTTCATTTTAATTGATTCAGCAAGACCAATTAAATATGTCAATGAATTTATGAAAAAAGTCACTCTCAAGGATAAAGCTGATCAGTTGCCTTCAACAGCAAAAAAAATTCAAATAAATCCCTATGTTTTACTGGTTGAAGTTCATATGTGAAAACCCAGAACTGAAAACTGAATTGATTACATTTTTAGCGTTCCTTGTGCCCCATAAAATTATCTTCTCTCTCTCGCTCCACACTTGCCAGAGAAAGGTCATTTGAAATAGAAAGCTATTTTACAGGGTCAACATTTAAAAACAGACTCAAGGAGACTTTAGTAAATACATTTCAGCAGCGAGAGGAACGGAAAACTTATTTGCAAACTATTCTATGAACACTTCAGCTAAGCATGGGCATGTCCCATCACATATATTTACTGAATTCTCAGCAGCTGCCTTAAGATAGGAATGGTTTTTTGTAACCAAACAACTGCTTCCATTTGAGGCAGCAGCAATAAATCTTGATAAAAATTTAGTTTTGGAAAGCAGTTACAAATAGATGATAATGGAGAAACTAGCTTTTTATCTGAACCTTGTCGTAAAAGAACCCTTGCTCTGACCATCACTGCCAATTTCTCAATCTATAGCATTAGGAAGTTACGCCGAAAGGCCCTTGCACAGCTCTTCAACTTCAATGTCTTTAATCACAGCCTCAAAACTCTATTTCAAAAATGGGTGCCAGTAGCATCCCTCTACCTGTGTGCCTTGTCCAGCACTTTTCAGACTGTTTAATTGAAGTTTCTATCACTTTGAAAAATGGGATTATTTCAGGCATCTGCATCTATTAATTGCTTCTTTGGAGTAGACTGCAGCGTTTAGAAGAACCTGAGGAAGAGCCAGTTCTCCTCTCATTATAGTGCTATTGACTTTGACAATGAAGACATGCAGAAGTTAGAACAATGATTTGTTTAACAGTCTAAATTAGCACATGAGGAGACTTAAGAAAACCTTCAGACAAAGATGAAGACTTTCTGAAGGGTCCGATTCAAAAAATCCTTCTTTTACGATCTCCAAGAGTACCATCTTAGTCTTCTCAGAACATACAGTGGCTTTAAGAAAAAGCAATTTGTAGCAATTGAAGGAAGTAGAAAAGCTGTTTTCTAAGATAACAATGCTTTAAGTCAATCACTATAAATCATCAGCAGCTAGATCATGTCTCCTTTATTCTTGCAGTTGTACTGAAATACAAAATTAAAACAAAATTAGCAGACTCTAGTTAGGAGAATGCAAAATGCAAGAAAATGAAAGCCTGGAAGAGACTCTATCCAAGCTCCAAAACTCCTCTGCTCTCATGGGTGCATATAATCACACACACTCACACTGTTCCATCTCTTCTTTCAATCCTGAATTCTTCCTACCTCCTCTCACACAACCATGTTTGTGTAACACACTTGCTTCTGATCCCTACAGCTCTTGAGAACAGGTCAACAGAAATGGTAGCAAGAAGTGAGCATAAACTTTGAATTATTTTCCATCTTGACAGCAGAGAGAACTCTGCAGACATGCTCATCCCAGATTATGAACCAGGCAAGTTAAATGCAAGGTAGATGGTATCACCACTTCAGCCAAGGTGGTGTGGAAATGGGGACAGGCTGGGGTTTGCTTTCTCCTCAGTTACCTTCCTGTGTCATTAATTCCATTTGGCTGAAGAGTGCAGCCCAACAGAGTTAAAAGAGTTTACGTTACTACCTTAATATATACCAAATATAATAGCAGAGGACGAATCCAAGATGGGATTATTACCATCTGTCCTCCTTCCTATCTGTATTTTGTGGTTTTACTGCCAGTGCTGTCTCTGGGACAGCGATGAGAAGGAATTGCACTGTCCTCTCCACGTGCTTTGGGCCTGATGTAGGTTGCTATCCACAAGGCCAGCTCAGCTGTTCAGGTTGGCACAGAGAGGAAAAAAACAGTCAGACCATAGCCCTTTGCTTGCAAAAGGAGATAGAGGTGCACAGCACCTGCTCATGTGAATGTATCCAGAGCCACATGTGACCAGCCAACAGCACACCAACTCCCAGAGGCTGCACTGTGAACACTGCTCTCCACGTGACAAAGACCCACAGCACTAAGCCTTGCTCTCCATCCCCCAGAGAATCCTCAGCTGAGACTCCACACAGCCACAGCACAGGGGTATGTACACAACATGCCATAAAACTCATGATATTTTCTACTGATTTTGTAGCATAGACACCAATATTGGCTGTTTAACACACACATCCAGCAACAGTACATTCTGTCCGTTTTATGTAGGTGTGCACTTACAGCACTTACAGGTTTTGCTTATCAGGAATCTTTATTAGTAGAGTGAACTGCTTTGCTGTTCTGAAAAGATCCTGTCAAAGCTTACCTAAGGCAACAACTGCAACTGGCATCCATCCTAAGGTTTTAAAAAGTGCAGCAGTGTCCCACCTGGGAACTTGTATCAGAAATACAAGACCTTGAATGCTTTGTGGTTCTCTGTGTACTTCCACATTCAAATAGGTAATAAATTAATTACACTCTCTCCTTCTCCCCTCCTCCAAAAGGTACCATATTTATTTTGTTGCACTGATCATGAGATAAGATCTCTTTTCACCCACTCCCAAGGTTTCTCTGGGGTTTCTGATAATGTGTTTGCTCCAGTGAAGAAATAAATGCCTCTTGAGAAATGCTGAGAGCCCTTAACTCCGGTTAAAGTCAAGCACCTTGCAGAAGGCAGCCTAGACTGATTCAGAGCAAGACATCAAACTGAGAAATAGGAAGTTTCTTTTTCTGCTTTCCCTGCTGCTTCTTCTCACAATATATATCTATCTATATATATATAATCTTTATAATTTGTTGAAGCACCAGAACAGCATGTGCAACTTCTTGAGCCTGAAGCTAGTGGTAATAAGAGAAGATTGTCCAACACCTGCCATGCTTAAGCTTTGCATTAGGTCCACTACCTGAGCCCTCACTATCCGTGGTCACCAGAAGTATTATTGTAATCAACAGCCTCTGCAGGGGAACATTCATAGTATTGCCTAGTGATTAGAGACTGGGTTATCCAGCAGCAGTGGCTGCAAAGCAAATCACACCACAGGAGTTTTGGCATTTACTGGTGACCTCTGCAGTGAGATACATGTTTGTATATCAAGTCAGGAAATCACAATTTCACAATTTTTTTTCTTCCTTTTTTTTTTAGAATGAAAAAAAACCAAACAAACCAACCAACAACTCCTCTTTGTCCTAGTATCTCAGGGCAGCAGTAAAATGAACTTTCCATATTTCTGTTTTTAAACTTCCCTCCTTCTCACTCAATGTTCAGTGGAAAAAGGTGAATTTACTGGCTCTTTCATCTCCCAGTTCTGTCTCCCAGCTTCATACCAGGCTGAAAATAAATTCTGAATGAAATAATTTCAAAATGAGCAAAATTATCATACTTGCATTGCCTTCAAACTATCTCACACAGAGGATATAAAGGAAAAAACTCAGAAACATCAACAGAGAATGCAAAATAGCTATCAAAGGTGGAAGAGAAAGGCAGGGATTAATTTCTATTACCAGGGAGTAAATTCTGATAGTGAATCAAATATATTATAGCAATCTTTTTTCAAAATACAATTCTTTTTCATGGTGTTGTCACCCAAAAATTTAATTAACATAAAAGGTTGGGACTACAGCTTTAAATAAGGACAATTTCCTGTAACAGTCTTTGAAACAACGATGTATTTCTGTTTGAATTCAGGATAGAAGATCTGGTTTTAATTTCCATAGAAATTAGATTCCCTTCTTTGTGGCAGAGCTGCCTGTAAGTACATAGTAATCCAGACCTGAGAGAAAGGACTCAAGTTTCATGAAAGTTTAAACAGTCTATGAAGAAAATAAATTATTGCCATTATCTATAAATAAGTAGTTTGGATCATTCTTCCTCCTTCCTTCACTCCTCTGCCACTGTTTGCAAACGTCTCAATGTGTTGACCTGCCACGATAGCAACTGCTGTTGAAAAACTACCTTCCCTGCATGGCTGACCTCAAGAGCCTTTGTGCATCCATCAGTACCATTGGTGTTCACAACCAAGGATATTTTGGCCTTCTGAATTTCCATGGACTGTTGCACCCAACAAGACAACTCAACTTTTCTCATGGGAACAGTCTGATCTACCATTTAATGAGTGCTACGAAGCTGTTTCTTTGAGATGGGGATTATAATATACAACTATCCCTGGCTGCACAGCTAGAATTTCATTTCTCTGGAGTCTGGGTTACAATATACGCTCAGGAATAAAATATACATGGACTTGTATGTGCGTTTGAAAGGACTACATCACATTCAGTTCTTGCTATTAATTGACATGTCAGAAATCCAGGTTTAGAGGGTTAAATAACAATTTGCAGGCAATTCTTTGTTACTTCACTATCTTCACTACCACAATGGTAATTAGAAACCGAAATTTAGTCTCGTTCCCTCTTGAGAACTTTGGGGTTACTTTTTGTTTTCCTATATTTGAATCACCAAGTTTGTTTGGGGCTTCCTGCATGACTTCAGCAAGGCTGGGAAAGTTTTCAGCCCTGAACGTGGACCTCAGCAGTTGGTCAGCAGCACCGTGTAAGGGTTGGATTCCAAGACTAGAGAGTTTCATTTACTCCCCACGGCTTTCCAACGGAGCAGAAGTAAATGAGTATATTAAAGGTCACCTCCTTTCTGGTAATCTGACATGAAAACAGGGAAACTGGCTAAATGGAGCATGATTCCATTTGGTTTTGATAGTTTGTTTGTTTTGTTAGCATTTGTTTAAAAAGCTTTTTGAAGACTGAAATGTTGTTGCTAACAGCAAAATCTTCAGCTGAAAATTTATTTCCTACCCTTCCCTTGATAATCCTTCTACTGTTGATGATTAATACTTTAATATGCAAAAGGTTTTATCTTGAAAAAAATACCACAAGAACAATGCACTGAAGAATACTCTTGACTTAAGTGCAGGAATAATCCTTTAATATCCCATTTTAAGTGCAATGAATATCTGTTTCACACTGTTTGAGACTCCAGTGATTGCAACTTCACAGGATGGAATCCAAAATTGCTGACACTGCCCTTCCCCAGGGCATGAAAAGAAACTGTTATTTTATTGTTTGCTTTTAAAGGTATAGATCTGAAGCTGAGGCTAATTAAACAGAAGCACCTGAGACTTAAATTTTAATAAAGGCTAAAGGGGAAAGTTCCTTTGGGAGTGTTGTTGACAAACTGCTTAATTATTGGTTTCTAATTTAGAACTCAAGATAACACTTTTAAAAGCCTTTAAGAACTGAACATCTAATTAAATCAGGAGGGCTTTCCAAGATAATTTAATGCCACAATCTACATGTAAGTAAATGAAAGTTTTGTGCATGAGAACTTTCGAAAACTGTGACAAAAACAATATTTACATTAAGGCACTGAATACTCCTACAAATCCCGTTCTTTGTAGCTAGTTGTTTCTAAAACTCTCTTTATAAGAATTTAATAAAGGAAAGAAGAATTGAACCTAAACATTCCAAGATCAAGGACTTTTTTTCTATAAAACCATATCCTCCCTCTCCTGTAGCAAAATACACAGATAAACCTCCAGGCAAATCTCAAAATCCTTTAACACAATTTTTCCCTGGTATCCAGAAAGACACTTGCTTTCAGGGCTCTCCTCCTTCAGCCTTCATTTTTATCACTGATGTAATTTTTTTGATCAAGACACATACCACTGAATGAATAGAATTATTAATAGAAGGCAAGGAACTAGCATTATGGGATTACTTCAGCAATGGTCTTATTTTCCAGGTGTGAAGTAGTCCCACTCCTCCATTTTAATTACATTGCACTGATTTCAGAGGTGTCCCTAAGAAGAGGATTTTATGGCATTAATGAAGTCTAGCAGTAAAATAGCATTGGTGATGACTGAACACCAAGAATGCTTACAGCTATATTCCACCTATACTATTATGCATATACTGTAACTAAATTTACAGTATACACAGGAATAGAGCAGAATTTGACCAAGCTGACCTGAGGACAAACAACTGTAGCAAGGAATGCTGAGAAAAAATTACTGTTTTACTCAAACCTGTGTGTATAACAGAAATTAGACTGCTCATAAACTGGGGAAAAAAAACAACCAGTTGGGTTAAACATGGACTTCAGCATTTTACATGAGATTAATTGCTGTACAAAAGGAGATAATTTTAAACCTGATTAATTTCTAATATTGGCTGAGAGTGACAATGAGTTCAAAGGAGTAAATTCTATCCTTAATGCACTGTAGGAAGAAATGTTGCAGCTCTCATTACATTTGAACTTTTTGATGAACAAGGAAGCTACCACAAACTAAAGCTACAGTACTTAAAAATGAGACAATATTTCATCACTCTGGAACACCCTGGTGCTTACTTAGATTACTATATTCACTGGAACATGAGCTAACTTCATTGCCACCTAACAACAGAGTAATCTTTAAACGCATTTAATGAAAACTTGTAACATTCAATAGCCTCCCTGTGATCAGGCACAATACTTGTGCTGTCACATGCCCCAGCACTTCACAGAGTTAGTGCCAGAAAAACAACTAACAAACCCTACAGAAATCTAACAAGACAATAATTTCATCTTAAATAGATATTCTTCCAAACACAGATTTAGGATACCACACTGGAGTAAGTAACCCCAGAGTACCAAATGGTTTTTATCTTAGTCCTTCCAACTATTGCAAGGGCATGACCCACTATTAGATGATTAAACTGGTGTGGGTCCTGTTAAGAAAACACCCAATAGTGCAGTGAGTTCTCATTTCAAGGAAGTAGTTCTCACAAAATTGAACTTCTGCATGGAGGTTCATAACAGAAGAAAATGAAAAGGGACCAACTGAGAAAAAAATATTAGCAGACTCAGAAAAAGAAGAAAAATAATTTCCCATCTAATAAACCAGTGACAACACATGCACATTGTGGTGGTCTTGCATCTTTCATGAGAACTACATCAGCCTGAATTTGCTTCTCAGAAATGGGAGATTCCTGCTCTCTTTTTAAGCTCTCTGCCAAGCTTCCTTCTCAGCAAGGAGTTGTTTGTCAACCTGAAGATTCTCTTTGTTCCTTTTTTTTTTTATCTTCCCTTGCAGAATTTGCCAACATTTTCATTGCATCTTCTCTACACACAGTCCCCTCACCATGTCCTCACTCTTTGTAGCATTGCTACAGGCTTTCAGAAAAGCTGTGATCCAGATGTAATTTATTATAAATCTGAGACCAAATGTCAGTAAAAATCATACCATTTACCATTTAATTTGATTTCCAATATTTAGCATAATCTTACTTCTCTGTCTTTATAGCATCTTCCCATGGAAGAACTTTCATCATCTTTTCTGATAGGTACTTTGTTAGTCTTTATCTTATGGTGTGTTACTTCCAGCATACCACCTGCAGGTTATAATTGAGAACAGGGTCATAATTGTATTTGCACTGCCCAATAATAATAAATGTCCCTACACTACAATAATTACACCAATGGATGATTTAACTCAGGAAGATATAACTTTCTACCCTCAGAAAAGTGAATACTAAAAACTAAAAGAAAAAAACTAAAAACTAAAGGAAATGTGCAACACAACACAATAAAATTGGAGCCAGAGCCCCTGAAAATGCCTTAAAAACAGCCTCTTTCTTCTTGCACTAACTAGCTTTTTGGACATAACCTTTCTCCCCCACCCCTTTCAGAGGAAAAAAAAAAAAAGGAAACATTGTCAGACATTATCAGTGTTTCTCTTTCAACTTCAAAAATTATTTTATTCAATTATATTTAGCAAAACCCCAACATGGCTGCATAACATGCTATCATGCCATGCCATGCAGCAAAGGAAAAGCATTCTCTTCAGAGCAGAGGTTAATGTCTGCTCTTTGCGTTGACTTTGCAGAAGCCAAAAGTCAGAGGCAAGTGCATTACCAGGCTAACCTTCTTCTTCCACTTGTCAGTCACACCCTATATCAAACAGCTTATTCAATAACAATCCAAACATAATGAGGTAGTGATTAACAAAACATAGTGCTCCCGCAGCAAAGCGCTTAGTAAAACTATTGCATCTCAATTACTGAGCACAGGCAAACAGCAACCTAGCCATTAAGTAGGGCCCCTACTCTGCATGACTGATATTAATGTAATATTAGAATAGCAGGTGCTGCTTTGCTCTGTTAAATCTTCAGCAAATTCAATTTAGTGTGGAAAATAAACAGAGAGCACATTTGTTCCCCTCGACAAACATTTGCATATTTCCCTTAGTAAATCTGGAGTTTACAGACCTATCTGGGAAAAGACACACAGACAGAGAAGAAAGGGTTGGTTTTCAGGTCATTTGGATGCCAATTTAGTGGAACAATCCCCCTGGGTAGAATGACATGCAGAGTGATCTACTATGGGTTCTTTGGTCACAAATTTGCACCAGGTTTTACATGAGGGTAAAAGCTGTGTCTGGTACATTAACAACAGACATTTCCCCTTAACAATAAGCATGGTTTTTTAGTTCAATTATTTGTTTCTTGAACTAAAATTCTGGGGCAGATCTCCATCTGGCACTATGTGGCAGCATTCCCTACTTAGCCCTTTATATGTGAGCTGGGTGTCTGCATTTGCTTTGAGGGATAAAAGGGAATTCTCATGCAGGCTACATAAGCTCCCCACTGCTTTTACACAAGTCTCTTATGTGAATTCTCCAACTAATTTTATTTGGATCATATATATTTCATTTCCTGATTCAAAGCCTACATCTGCGAACATTAACACATCCCAGTAGCTTAACTCAGTCCAACAATCAAGTGCTCAAATTGTATTGGTTAATTTATGCCAATATTTATACAGTAACTATCTACAGTTCTTGCATCATAAAACAGTACCAATCCTAACGAGCAATTTTTTTGAAAATAGATGGAAGATCTCAAGGTTTATCACTGTGACTCAGCCTGCTGCTGAAGAAATCACAGCACAGAAAGGGCTCATCAGAAAGGGTCCCAATTATTTTAAGCAGTGTTAGTGCAACTGGTGCTTGCACGTGGCCAGCTGAAAGCAGGATAGGTGCTCCCCCATGCACAGCAGTCACTAATGTGCCTTTAGGAAACCACTCTGTACTTGCAGTCTTTCCCAGTTTTGGGGAATTACAGATTTATATCTGAATTCCAAAATTAAGACATGGGCTGATGGCAGCTTGTTTCTGGTGACTTCCACTCCACCTGCCTTGCACATAAGACACAGTAGCACCAATTGCAGAAAAACAGAGAAGAAACTGTATAGAAAAATCACTAAAAATAGCTCATCTAGGTACCTTTTTGTTTATCCAGACTTAGTTACACACTTGCAATAAACACCATGAGAAGTGGGTACTTTAATGAAGAGTATACCACAGTATTATCAAACACATTTTACAATACTTTAAAGGCTACCAAAGAAGAAGAGGCAACAGATTAGATGTACATTCCTCTCACTCTACCAACAGCAGCAGCATGGGAACCTATTGTTTAAAGATAACAATGCCAATACCCATCTGTCATTTAGAACAAATCCTGATGGTAATGCTCTGAGAGTGTTTAAATCTCTGCTTTTCCAAGTTGCATGATGATATTAGTATAATAAAAAGCAACCTTACAACGTGAAGTAGTGTAAATCAAGACATTTTCACTTCACTTCTTCCTCTTACCTTGCTGTATCTCGATTTGGAGAATAGTTCTCCAGAGGTTTTGACTGTAATTAATACCTCTCTTCTTCCCTGACCCACTTTTTCTGTTGGAAATCTGCCTTGGTGGAGGTTACTTCAGAGATTCAAGCCTAAAAGCTCCCCAAATCTCTACTAAAACCATATATACTTCTCAGCAGTGAGATATCTCACTCTAAAAAGCCAGAGCTTTAGTTTCTCACATGTAATGATTTAATCATTTCCATTGTACTAGAAAATATGTAAGCTGCTTCAAGGTTTTGCAGGCAGGATACAGATCTATACATTATGTCTTTTCTTCATTTACTTCTTTCATGCTAGATTGTGAGCCTAATTGATCATAAACTGAGAATGATAGTTCCACTACAATCAATACATCTTCTCACAACAAGCATTCACTGACATGGATAACTTAGTCAGAATATGGATCTGCTTTAGGAAGAAATGCTCCCAGCCCCAGGGTCATTCTGCCAACCAACTCCTGATGCCAGTCAGGACCAAGCAGCAAACAGTTAGGTTTTTGAAGACACAAATTGTTCTAGTTTCAGGCTTTAGGTTTGTTTTTTTTTGTTTGTTTCTGGGTGTGTGTGTTGTTTGTTTATTGGCTTGGTTTGTTTTAATGCCACAGTGTTTCTGCCACTACATTTATGCATGTGATAGCTTTAAAATCCTGCCTAGCAAACCATGAAAGATGGAGAACACTAAAGCTGTGTGTGATAGATTTCTCTTTTGGCTCCCACTTCAGCCTGGAAGATGATCCTGTTCTTGGCTTAAGAAAGCTAGAGGCCAAAGAGTAATTTTCAATATCAGTGAACATGTTTAGGACCCGAAACTTCACCAAATATCAATGTAGTGCAGTTTTTGTAGGAAATGAATTAATCTGGGGAATGGAAATTCAAATCCTGGGGGGTTTGTCTATGTGTGGAAACAGAAAGTCATTAAGAGTAATGCAAAAAATAAACCTGTTTTTAACACTATTTCCAGAAATGTTGCTTTTTCTGTGACCTGAAGGGAGACTAAAATAATTCCATTTTCTGAATCTATTACATATTTGAGATGGTTATATTCTTTTTTTCTTATTTTGTTATACTACCTTTCCAAAATATGCAATAACCTGAAGTTCATCTACATTTAGATTTTACACAAAGTATTTTACTAAATGCAGGAAACCCTTAATTTACTCTTAAGGATTTCCGTAATAACTGGAGTTTTAAGCTTTAATTCCAAAATGAAAACTGATCTGTAGGTGTGCAGAGAGGCTTTTAACATTTAAATTAATTATTTTCAGAGGAGACAATAAAAAAAAAAAAAAAAGGACAACACTACTTCAAATCATCCTTTTATCTTATGAAAGGTCAGGAGAGTAACCAAGTTTAAAATTAGCTTTAAAAAAAAATAGTATTTCACAGGATCAGGATTGATTTCAGAATTTAGACAGAAAACCTTATTCTTGTAGGTACTTCCAGTACAACTGCTGAAACTATAACACAATTTTTGATAGTTTGATCAATACTAGTTTAAGCAGCGATAAAACTTGCTTTGCACCAAGTCAATTTTGTACACAAAAGAGTGAGCTCAGGAGTTTTCTAAATAATTTTTGCTATAATAAAAGTGTTTTACTCTGCCACTTCAGGACAGATCGATTGTCAGACATACACCATCTGTTTCAGCTGAAAATTGGGACAGAAAATATATATAAATCTACAAACTAAGGTTTAAACAATAATCAAATGAAACTTGCAATAAAACAGATTGAGCACTTTATAACAGAATTACTTTTAAGACAACATATTTTACCTAAACCAAAACAGTCTATCTGTCTCTTTTGGATGGTTTCTATTCCTTGCAAGAAGGCTAGCCTAAAGAAAGCCTAAAGTTCTCAATGCATGATGGAATTTAATTTTAAAAGGCTATGTCCTGCACAAAAAGGAAGATATTTGCTTCTTTCTCCCCAAAAAGGGAGCAACGTCTAGATAAAAGCCACAAGCTGCAGAAGTTTTAAACAACATGAAGAATTTCAGATGCACAGCAGCGACATGTTGCATACCACAAATGACCTCTCCCAACTGTACAGTTCTAAGAAGAAAACCCAGGATACAGGCATTTCCATCAGTTGCTTTCAGAAGAAACTCTTTTCCTTATTCCCAAACCAGAAATAAGTTCCTCTGTGAAAAATTAGTCTACTTAAGTCTGCAGTGCAGTGCTGTTACCATGCAATGTTTCATATGAAGTGCAAGAGAGGTCCCTCAGCAATTATTAAGGTACATTACAACGTTATTCTAAATGACATGAGCTATTCTTCTAGTATCAAACGCCTGAGAAATTCTCCTCCCCCTGCCTAACCAACCACTTTTCACTAGGGGATACAGACTTTTTTCCAAGGGTCATCTGACTCAGAACTTGAATCACAAAGAAACCTCCGTTCCATACAACTGGAGTCTTCCTCACCTTTGTGTCTTCAAACCTATTTCTAGGAAATCTTTGGAAGACCTGTAGGAAGAATTCTTTCCAGATGAGGACAGAGGCCATCAGCATTTTGTATCTCAAAAGACAGCAATTCTTAAACATGGCATAGAAGATATAACTCTGTATTCAGCAATAAATAAGTGGATCTATTGTTTGAGAAAGGTGAGCAGCAGCAGGCTTGTTGCTAATAAAAGGTTGTTCTGGATGAGAGAAGTTTTTACAGCTATTACTAACATCATAAAATCCACATGGTGTTAGCATCATCTGTGGAGCAGTAGGTGAATATGAATTACTTTATTACCTCAATCCCCAGTTAGTTCCCAAGTTATCCTCCACAGAGATTCTACTGAGCCCATGTATCTGTGAATTCTGTATCTGTGAATTCTGCTTTTTAAACTCAGGAGGATGTGGTCTACAGACAGTTTGCATTCTCTGTTCTATTTTGCTACCAAAAGAAATTGCACAAATACCTGCTGAGTTTATGTTCTTTCAATATTACATTACATAGTGACTTCTCAGGGGGCTGCAAAATATGCTTTTAACTCTTAACCACATACACTAGAAAATTAAGCTACCTGATGATCTCTCTTTGTACATACTCACCATTTCAGTCAATACACTTCCAAATGTTAGAGTGGGCCAAAATAAAAATACAAGTTTTAAAAGTGAGAAGTAAATCTTCCAAAGCCTTGTTATCTGCAATACATCATATATGAATAACATACCTTTCCTACTTCATGCTGTTAACCTGCCTCTCTCATCTGCCAATACATTAGGCCAAAACCAAGAACTGATTTCTCTCTCAGCAAGAACAGGCTGTTCCTTCTAATAGGCTTTTATTTTGACTTCTAGACAAACAAGTTCCACACCAGGAGTCCAGCATCTTCAGAATTAGAACAGTTTTCTCTGCATTCAAGACTTAAGTCAGCAGAACAACATTCTCCTTCATTTAATAGACAATATAAATGTAAGAGTATTATCCATGAAGGCTACCTTGACCACACAACAGAAAATGGGGTAGTCAAAAGAAGAATATAAATAGCAAGCAAAGACAAATTTAAATCTCTGATTATTTTTTTTTCTACACACCCACATGCCAGCTGAGATATCTGTACTGCTTGCAGATATATGCCCATTCCTGGATTATAAATAAGGTTGGCTGCATAAAGTTTTGAAGCAGTTTTATGCAGTCTTGTTTTAGCTCCCAGCAGAAAGAATAAACATGTCCCAGAGCTCCACAACCAAACAAGAAGCTTGCCAATAACTAGTGCACCACTATTGTAAAATGAGATCTCAGAGAAGAAGAGATCTCAGGGAAGTCTTTCTCAATTTAAGACTAAACCAAAAAGATCTGTCTCAGGTAGGTCCCACAAAATGTGTTGGACACGTGTAGATCCTTAGGCAGAAAAATAAATGTATGACAAAATGGTTCAGTTACAACTGAGAGTTTGGTTGTTGGTATTTGACCTAAATGTGAATTTCTGTCATTGTTGCTTTTTTTTCCCCTTAGAACTACTGCATGTACCAAATTCAAACAACAACCTTGCCATAAATTACTCAAACACAACATGCACTTTGTAAGGTTTAAACCACCTTTTTTCCATCTTTGTGCATTTCCTGAAAACGATTAACTGGACGTTGGATGTCCATGAGCTGAATAAGCACGAGCATCTCTGAGTACTGCTGACCACTACTAACACCAGGTCACATCTACCTGCATGCTTGGCATTACCCTGCCAACATACTGCAGCCTTAAACCCAACCTCACCTGCTTTAGAGCTGCCTTGTGCCCCCGGAGTGGTGCAAAGCAGCTGGTACCTAGCAGCAATTCTGGCAGGATAAAAGAATGTTAATGAGATGGAATTGTCCTTCTGATATGAACAGACAAATTGCAGTTCCTTTGCTGGGGGATTTAGGGCCTGCTCCAAAAGCCACTGAAAACAATGACTCGGACTTGGCACCAAAGGGAGCAGACACTTATTGTGTGCAGATTCTTAAGCAGTCTGTCCCCCTCCTCACACACAGTTTAGGGCTTAGATCAGGCCTTAAGCAAAGACATTTTGAAAGGTTCATTTCCTTTCTCTCCTGTTTTGTAGCAATCAGTAAGCTTTGAGCCACTTCTAGCGACGTTCCTCTCTCTGAAGAAGTTGGATGCCCACAGTCCCAATCCCAGGGCTCTGTGTCTGAGCATAATCACATCCTGAGAGTCAATGAGGTGGTTACTGTGACAAAGAGGGCAGGGAAAAGATTACTTGTTAAATTACTAAGATAAGAATGTCACTATCACTTTGTGTCTAACCCTTTTGAAAAAATTATAAAATTTAATTTGTAAGAAATAGAGTTTCTATCTCTAGCTTTGGATTTAGTCTCCTATTTTTATGCATTTACATGAGATGTAAATCTAGCATATTTAAAATGACTGGTGCTACACAGATGATGAAAGCAATGCTTAAAATAAGTCTGAGCTTCACTTCCTAAAGTCAAAGAATTACTGTTATGGAAAGAAAAGGGAAAGAAAAAAACCCTTTTCCTTTCATCCTGAAGTATGCATAAGGAAATTGAAAGACAGGATTGTATTCACTGATCACGCTTAGAGTACTCCTTTCAAATATGTTTAAGGTCTCTTCAGAGTCCATATGCATCAGTTCATCAGAAATTTTTAGAGAGGAAGGAAGGAAGAAACCAGCTCATTCACTCCTGACAGCTTCATTGAGAATCTTTAAGGTGTCAGTGAAACCAGAGCTATGCCTTTTGCCAGCTGGAATCTGGACCCTGTCATGATGCTTGAGACCCTTGAGAGCTTAGATGCTGTGTAGGGATATGTAGATATCTCAGGACCCTCATGCACTCCAAACTATGTCTTATCAGAGAGAATCTGGGCTTCTTTAAGGGTGGTATCTGCAAGCACAAATCATGTTCAAGGCTCATGGCAAGTATCTAGGGCTTCAGTTCCACTTGATAACTCTACCAAGAGCTACATCATAAATATGGGTAACCCTTGACAGAATTATTTCATAAAGTACTGCTTTGGTTTGGAGGCAGAAATAAGTGATTTCATAAAACCTGGAGTATTTTCTTTGTAACAATCCATACGTCATACAGGATTTTTTCCCTGCTAGTTGAAGGCCTGAGGTTTTAAAAGCAACACGCCCCTTTTCTCAGTCAAGACAACACACAAAGCTGTAGGAGCTTCTTAGGTGACAAGAGCTTCCTTTACAGCTACTTAAAGCAATGTTCATTTGCCACGTGAAAAGCTCCATGCTTTATTTTAAAAAGCAACTGAACCGAGGGATTATGCCAGAATATTTTTGTACCTTTTAAAACGTCACTTCCTCCAAGGTCTCAGAATCAGCTAAACATGTATAAATAAATTTTAAAAAACTCTTTAGATCAGAGCAAAGGTTGGAACATTGATTTTCCTTTGCTTTGCAGCTAGTTTAGCCATTTTCTTTGTGCAAGTTCTAGAAAATGAAAGTTCCCCACTTGCTCACACAAGCAGCAGGGATTTAGTTTTTCAGTTTTACTTTTAATGTCACTTATAAGACAAACTGGTCTAAAGCTTAATGGTATTTCTATTAACAGAAAACAAACAAACAAAGGCTTTGTAAATATTTCTAATCCTGGGCTTTCAGATAAGCTGAAAGTTCCTTACAGCAAAAGCAGCAAGTGCTTAACCTACTCTGTAGAATCAGGCACGAGAGGCTCTTTTCTTGCTACAGTAAGTTGGCCCCTTTGTGTGCCAGATTTATTTTCCCAGGTATCATCTGCCTCCACAGATGTGCATCATTAAGTTCAGAACAACCAAAAGCTGTATTTCTGTATAATTAAACATTTTTATGAAGTAAAGTAGGTATGGTACGAAAGCCATTAAATGTCTCCAGTCAGGAACTTAGCAGTCATCAAACTCAATATGGTGTTCTTGGGAAGCCTGGATTCAGGTCTTAGATGTAATGGTGATGGGGGCTGTAGAAAAATTTAAGATCCATTAGCAGAGGGTTTAGATATACTAGTTACATCCTGCATCTGTGAAGGCTTTTGTGATCAGTTGAGGGAAAGCATCCTACAGAGAAGTCCATAAAAAATGGAACATTTCGCAAATGATGTTTCAATATATTTTTTTTGTGTACAACTTAAAAAAGAACAGTTTTATGCCTTTTAATTAGGGATGATGCATTAGAGTCTGTCAAATAAAAAAGAAAACAATGAATCTCCGATGAAGGAATCATTTATACATTCAGTTGTATCTACTTGTATTCTAGTAATGTGTTTTAATAGACAATTTCAGAAATGAATTTAGAATTACTATCAACTTTTTCATCACTAGCATCCTTTCATAAGCTTACGACACCAGTATGCCCCAAGAATGAAATAACATTTTTCTTTACTCCTCTCAGTGAATTCTGCTCAGTTTTTTTGTTTCTTAGGATAACAAGTGAAGTTAGGGTGGCAGATACACATATTTCTGTTTCAAGTAGATATATTCAGGCATTAATGTATAAGACAAAGCTAGATTTTCAAGTACAGAAATTGGTACATTCTACATCGCAACCATCTTCATTGGAGTTTCTCCCCAAAGCACAAGGAAAACACTAACTATGAAAATATGAATTCCCTGTAAAGGATAATGACACATCAGTCAAAGTAACTTTTGGTATTTACAAAATTTCAAAGACAGTTACTCCTAGCTATGTAAAAGTTAAACATATAAGAAGAAAAGCCAAGGTTTGTGTTGTATGACACATGGTAGACAAATGGTACAGTAGAGCTATAAGAATGTCAGATTCTGCTATCAAGAAACAATTCTCCCAATGGAAAAAATACTACCCTCTGAACATCTAGCACTGAGGAAAACAGCAGGGCAGGAAACAAAGAAAAAACATAAACCAAAACACCTGGAAGTAAAACAGACAACATAATGAAATACCATCCTTTTCCTGACACAGGTAATCAAAAGTAACCAGAAGTGGGATAAACCTAATTTCCAAACCATTTTTTTCTGAAATTTTTCTTTAGTTAATCATTTTGTTCCAGAAACACCTCTGTACTCATAAAACTATTTAGGATTTTGCCAAAACAGAATCCCTTTAAGGATCTTTTTCAAAAAAAAAGAGTAGATGCAAACTTCATACTTTTCTTTCAGCCACACATGGAAATTCTCCAGTATTCCTGGAGGTATGGATATGTCCAACTGCAAAAAACAAATGAAGTCCAAGCTGATAATGAGAAAAAAAACCCCAAACAAACAAAACCAACCCAAAACCCAGTCTCAAAGAGAACTCATGAAAATAGCACTAATTTGCAGGCAGAAATTGCACGTGGAGGCTTTGATTCTTACAGACATTGCTCTGTTAAAACTAGGTTTAATTGCTTAGTTGAACTGAAGGCAGAGGAGCTACTGAGGAATTGCACAGCTACAGAGTACAACAAGAACAAAAGGTATCATGCTTCTTAGTTTTGCCTGTTTCAGAGAAAGAGTATGTTTGATGAGGAAACACTTCCTCATTGATGAAATCCCCAGAGCTCCGTTTTGCCATGCAGTGACTCCATCCGTGCCAGCCTTGAGTCAGCTCCTGCAAACAGAGAAGGATGCCTGCCAGGACTCATTACTTCCTATTATTCTATCCTCTTTTTACTACATACCTAACAGATACTATCCCTTTTTGGAGTTTTACCAAGCTCACTGTTTCACATTTAAAAAGCCTGCCAGTGATTTTAAAACACTGCGCTATCAATAAAGATAGTAGAGCAAAGCATGCTCCATGCCTCATCCTGACAGGAGACAAAGCTTTACACTGGCTGCAAATATCCCCCACTCTGCCTCTGGAAAAACAAATTAGTTGCATGAGCAATAGATCTTGAGTGGCTCATTTGGTGTTTGTTTACAGTTACTGTGCCTGCTACCACAGTTTGCGACCCGCTGTTAACTCAATACCTCACCTCTGCCTTAGTAGTTACTCTGCACTCAGGCAGACAATTCTCCTGTTTTTAAGCTCTGTTCCCAGCAGTGTTGATCCAGGGCAGGGGCTTGGGCAAGACCCATGAAGTACTGTCATGTTTCTGTCACATCAGTAACATCTTTCTTACACTGAGTGTAACTTCTTTCCATAGCAGGAGCAAACCAGCATACACTTGTCTTCGCCTCCTCCAAGTTCTCTTGCCTATTTGACAATATTCTCTATTAATAAATTCATTTCCATAACTAACAATTTTTTATCTACTTCAAAAGGGAGACACCTTAAACTTCCTAAGCATTCTCAAAGTTTTTCAGCTACTGTGGAAGCATCATAGCCCTAATTCAAACATAATCCTGCAACTGAAATGTCTGGAGTACTGAATACTACATCAGCGATAGGACCAGGCAACATTCTGTCCCCATCTCATCCCACTGAGCTAGGAGTCCTCCATGACCACTACAGCTGGGCAGTGATAAAAACTCCCTAGAACTATTGTGGATATTAATTATCCACAAAGTAGAAGAAAAAGAGGTGGTGGAGGGGGGTTGGATGCTTGGAATATGCTTCAAAACGATTGCTTGTTGATCTGTACAGAAAAAAAAACAAAAGAGTAGTTATTCTAACTACAAACAATTTATTTCAGATCTATGCGTCATGTTAATTATAAGCTAATATATTTATACAAATCAAGAAAGTGAAGGCATCTAGCTGCAAAAGGAAAAAACCTATCCCATCAGGGTGTTTTGGGTTTTTTTTTGTACATGCATTACTCTTATACTGTTGATTGCATCTCAGTAGAAACACATCAGAGACAAGTTGTCTGAACTTAGTGAAGCAGCTAATTTTTATCTTGGTGGGACATTCTTATAGGCCCATTGAGATGGAAGATAAGGTTATCAGGAAGACTGAGCTATACTAAAGATTAAAGAACTAAAAGATCATAAAGTCAGCACACCAAAACTTGAGTAAGAGCCAAAAACTCCACTCTTGATAGGACTTTTTTTTTTTCCCCCATAAAAGCAGACCCTTAGAAATTGTTTGACCTGACCCTTTGAGGTGACTGGCTATTTAATAAAGGCAGATATGAATACAAACAGAAATAGGCTGTAGAAATACATCTGTTGACTATTTGTCTAGGAAAAAAAAAAAAACAAAAAACAAAAAAAGACAAAATAGTGTGGATAACTGGAGTGGTGAAGCTTGAATCAGCCACCACCCTGAAATCACACACATGCCACTGGCTGTTTCTACTGCTCGCTACTCATAACCTTGCTCTTGGTTTACCCTCAGCATCTGACACATTGGAACTCATCAGGATTACTAAAACCTCATGTTCCCCCTCCACTGAAAGGCTTTATCTCACCACATACTGTTAACAAACAAGTTTCAACTTGGATTTATCCAAGCCCACCTATTAGGGTGATAGCAAATGAAAGAAAGCAAATGTGTGTCACTGTAGCAGGTTTGATGCTCGATATTCTCAAGAAAGGATAGGAAGTGAACTTTATC
This sequence comes from Merops nubicus, assembly GCF_000691845.1. Lineage (NCBI taxonomy): Eukaryota > Metazoa > Chordata > Aves > Coraciiformes > Meropidae > Merops > Merops nubicus. The sequence continues at coordinate 4,102 of NW_008592897.1, read as the reverse complement.
ATTTTGAGGACTGTGCATTATGTTACCATAGCTAAGCTTGTGTTTTTCAGAGTAATAGACTAATCAAAACTCCATAATCAAGGAATTATAACTCCATAATCAAACGTACTACACTTTTGAAGAATGAAAAATCATAAAAAATCATCTTACAAGCCATTAAAATAAAAGGACTATTTACCTCTTAATGTATCATTTAATTAAAATACCTTTGTGCTTAGATTTTCTAGAGATTTTAATTATTTTTTTTCCCTAAAAAAGTCTTTACCTGAAATCTCTTAATAAAACCACTGTATTACACTATAGGGAACTTCACATGGATTGTGCTACCACTTCATAGAAAAATGTGTGATATTGAATTTTGATATTAAAATTTTATATTGAAACTTGGTAGGGAGAAGTAAACAAACATCTGTATACGCCAGTTAGCTCTACATAGCATCCACTCAGTCTTACTCAAAGTTGTTTAGATGAGCACTTTTCCATTACAGGGCTAGGTAAAGAAATGTAATTCCCCCAGGTTATTCCCTTACACCAAAAATACTAAAATTCTTCTTTTAAAATTCTTAATGGACAGGAAAAAAATTACAATAGTCTTTACTGAGGAATCTACTAAATTGACTTGCTTAGAAAAAACATAAGGACATCAGCAAACAAACGGAATCCAGTTCTACATGATACACTTACAGACAGAAATCAGAGGTTCTTGTTTATAGACATGTACAAGTTTAATTTGCAATGACATCTGTAGGTTGGGCACTATTAAAATTGTGACACTATGTCAATCCACATCTTCAGCACTAGGGCACACACATTTCCCCTCCTTTTACAATATATTTACCTCTTTCTTTTATGTTTGTATGAGTATTCATGACCTATACCAGTAAATTATTCACAATGTACTACAAAGCATGTCTTCACAGACTGCAGCTTGCTCCAATATTCTATTGTACATAAAAAATTGATGTGCAAGTAATTGTAGAAAAGGGGAAAATGCTTCAGAATATGCTAGAGGTAACAAACAAAACAAGTTATGGAGTGACTGCACTGAAGTAACCCTCGGGGAAAATGACAAGCTGGTAAATTACTTCAGTATTTTCCCCGCCATGAGCCAAAACCAGCCAAAGACTTACTGTTAGCCAGTAATAAATAGGTCAAAAAGTCCATGCAGAAGAAAGTCTAGTTTCATCTCTTCTGGGACAGAAAGTATGAAGACATCTGTCAGTAATTTACAATGTGCTCCCTGATGTGCTTTTCCCCTCATATTTTGATTTTCAGACAATAATTCCTTCTGGATAGATCCAAGTATGGCTCATGATGATGTCCTTAATACTCTAAATAAGTTAAGAAGTAAGATAGGTTAATTGCAAAGGAAGACACAAATTAATCAAAGGTCTAATTAAATAAACCTTTTACCAGTAATCATCATCTATTAAATGTTTATAGGGAAAGCAAGAATATTTTACTTTGCTTCCAAGTTCCAAAGTAGTCTCAGACATGCAGTAACCATAAAAATAAGTTTGGAAAAACTTATAAAAATAAAATTTACAATAAGTCTTCTGGAAGATTTTTGAAAAGAAGATAATTTTGAAAGGCAAACACATTTTTTAGAGAGTGTTAAAGTAAAATAATTATTTGTTCTGAAGTCTGTTGAAGTCCATGCAAAAACGCTCATTGACTTAAGGGAGTTTGGATCAAGCCTTAAGTGAACAATATTCTTCTTTTTCTATAGATTATGGAATTATAGATAGAGAAAACCTTTACCAGAAAGTCATGTTGGTTTTTTTTCCTTCCATTGCAGGATTATTATCTTGCCTATGAGACCGTTATTTTCAAATGCACCAAAAGTATTTAAGGAGCTCACCTCTCAAGAGGATCATACATTTCTAACTTCTTTAGTCACTTCTGAAAATTTCCTGGGACTATATATTCTCAAGGGGTACAAAAAAAGACTTGAGAATTTGAACCTTCTAATGCTGTACCTCCATCGACTGCTCTTTTTTTAACAGTTGGCACCCCAAAGTAGCTGACAAACGTCATACTCTGCAGTCCTGTCACATGCATTGTTTTCCTTTTGTCTATTTTGTCATAAAGAGCTCCTTTAAATAAAACACTTTCAATTCTTGTAACAAAACATAGGAGTTGACAGCTTCTAGTTTTGTTTAAAGGAAATACTTGAACTGAGTGAATAATTCCTTTGTGAATAATTTATTTGATGAATTTTGCTATTTCCCTGTTTACAAATTGTTTGTACAAATGGTACAGCCACAGGGGGGGAAAAAAACCCTACTGCAGTGGGAATAGGTAGAGATTCCTAAAATATCACAGAATAAAGTAATTCCTCTAAGTTCTTTACACCAGTCCTACAGAGTTCTGTGCCTGGAATGATTCCTGTACGTTTCTTTCAACTGGCTGAAAGTAATAGGTATTAAAGACCTACTTTCTAGGAAATGTTAGCCAAAAAAATTGCACTGTCAAGCAAAACTACAACTTTTCTTTTCTTTGTTTAACATATCATGGCATCACAGATCTTGAGCTGATGTGGCCACCTTAGGACTGAAGTAAAATTGCAGTGGTGATTCAACAAAGGAAACACAAAGCTAGTTTTCCTCCATATGTGCCATGATGCTTTCCACGTCATGTATTATGCAGTGAACTTTGATCAGCTATCAGGTAGTCTTTAGCTATGGTTTTGGTCTCTGTTTTATTAAGGACTTTTCTATATTTGCAAGTTACAAAGTTAAAAGGAATATTGACAACACTTCACTACAAAAATAGCTAACCCAAAAATAAAGACAGAGCAGCAGGGTCACTTCTTCTACCAACAAAAGATTGCATGGGTGCACGCAGCAAAGAATTTGCCAGGAGTCTCCACGGCCTGTATTTCTGCATTTTGCTGCCTCTCTATACATAGCTTTTGAGAATTTACTACCTTAATAATTTCTGTCCTATGCATTACTCCCGATTCTTCCAGCATTTGATATTAAGTTTCTGGTCATGTTAAAAATAAGCTTGTTAAGCTGCCTGGAAAATGGTGGGTCCTTCACTCGTAAAATCCTCATCCCCATTCACCTTCTGAAGATCTTTGATTTATCAGGCAAAATACCTACTTTCTATTAGATATAAAAACAAGCAGAAAACTGAAAAATAAATCCTGGATATTGAATAGCATAATATGAAGTAAATGGAGTTACATTTAAGTTTTTGGTTTTGTTTTTAAAAATAGTAACTTCTTTCTACTCAACAGGCAACAGTTTTCCTGAACATCTGTGATAGCAAACAGAGAGAAAGAATACTGCCTTGAAGGGAAAATGCTGTGAAGAAGGTATTCCACTATCCAAATGATCAAAGACTTAAGGATATAGAGGTTTAAGTGTGCTGAAAGAAACAGTAATAATAATATCTTTTTAGACAGGGAACGGAGAAGAATCTATAATGAAGACTGTTTTATGACATTAAATAACATAACAGACTTACAAAACACAATTCCCTGAAGATGGTCAGTAAATTGATCCCACTAGCACTATAAGAATGTTTTAGTGATGGTGAAAAGAGTGACTGAAAATATTCTGGATGTTCTCAGATGAACAGATCCAAGGTGAAAGGATGCTGTATTTAAAGGCAAGAAGAAGCTTTGCCATTGGCTGCAAGGAGCTAGGAATTCACTCAGGAAGCCCCACAACCAAACTTCAAACACGAAATAAATCTGACATTTTTTAGAGCAGTTTAATGCCACTGCAATTTCATTTACTGCAAACAGTTATGCCAATTTACATCACTCTACCCAAGAAAAAAAATTATGACTCAACATGTAACAGGCTGTACCTAGTCCCCAAGCAACACCTTATGATACCTGTGGGGTCTTCCTAAGCAGCATCAAGGGATGTTTTACTTGGCATCCCAAGAAAAAGTGCCACAGCTGCCTACATGAAGTATTTGCGTGGCTTAATTAGCAAAAAGATGTTAATTATGATTCTCATTACCGTAAGGTAACATCATACAGCTCTTAAAACACAGCCTTAGTGAAAATAGATGCATATCAAAAGCCTTCCTAATATATGAATAATATATAAATATATTGAATATCTTAATATATTAAATATAT
>NW_008592896.1:0-1570 GCF_000691845.1 Merops nubicus | reverse complement strand
CCTAAACTGGAGCATGCTTAACTCACATCGCTGGAAGCCTCGGAAAGGGGCTTTCCAAGATACTGCTGTATATGACAACATTCCTTATAAATGACTGTAGAAGCAAAAGATGATGACAAATACTATTCACCTCTGGATCCCTCTGCCATGGGATGGGAAGGAGAACTGAGAGAAAAACAAAGGTGAAACCCCTTGGGTTGAGAGAAGGACAGTTTAATGTAACAACACAAAGACAGAAGAAACAACAGGCATAACAATAATATTAAGGAAGGAAGAAATGAAGCGGGTGAGGTAAAGTACACCCTCTGTCATCTCTTGGCTCCCCTTTTAGCTGCCGTTCCAGGTAGTTGTAACCAGAAGCTGTCAGTGAACTACACTTGAATCACCTTCTGAAGGATCCAGACTCGGGGCTGATTTTTGTGGCACAAGTTCACCCCTGCTGAAAAGGACATGTTCTTAATAAAGATGATCCTTTCTACCATTTCTATTTCTTGGGTTGGGTTTTGCTTTCTATTTTACTTCTTCTCCACTGTCCTCATCCTCAGGTCTAAACTAATGAGTTGCATAGAACTGAGATTAAAGAAAATCTGCAAGGGCAGAACAGAACAAAACAAAAAGAGAAAATTGGCTAAGGGTTTTAAGGAAAAAGTGTAAGTAGGAAAGCCAGCAGAAATGTAGTTGGAAGTGATCAAACAACAAATGAAAAATATAACACATCTTAATGAAAGCTACTTCCTGGCTGAAAAAAATCTGCCAGAGAAGAAAACGTCCAGAAACTAGTGAGGGGACTCAATTCGCACAAGAAGAGTTTTACCTGGCTCTAAAAAGAAAAAAAAAAGAAAAGAAAAAGAAAAGAAAAAGAAGAGCATTTAGGGAGTAAAGGGGATCTAATAAAAGACCTGTTAGTTGCTAAACTAGACATGGACTCCAGGAAAATATAAACATAAAAAAATCAGTGGGTTCGTATCATATGGGGACTGTGGTATTTATGCATCAAACGCAGGGTTTAATTGGGAGCAGCCACAGTATTAGTTCCTGCAAAGCCTGAGACAGCTGAGTGGGTGCCTGAGAGAAGCCCTCAATCCCAAATAGCTTCAGTGATGTTTCTGGAGCTGGATGTCCTTCCCGGCCAAAGACAGCTGCTGCTGGGACAAGGCAGGCACAGTTTGCAGGAGACTTCTAACTGTTTTCTGAGGTTTGAACTGAAAAGAAGTGGATGAAGAGCAGTGAAACACACACTGTTACTCCATGTATCCTGCTTGAAGGTGAGGTCTCTTACACGGACTCAGTTGGTGGAGTTGACCTCAGAGCCAGGAAACTCCCTAGCAAGGCAGCTCATGTTCTTCAAAGATACATGAACAAGAAGAGAAAATCAAAAGAAGATTGGTTTCTCTGGAAGGGAGGAACTCTCCCAGCTATATCTTCTCCCCAGTATCTCATGGCTACATAAATGCACTGCTAAAGTTCATCTGTTTCTCCTAGGCCTTGGCTCTGCCTCAAACAGGCAAATTAGAGAGAAGAAAAGCAGAGGAGGTGAAAACTCTTTCTTATTTTTGCCTTCTGATCCGGC
>NW_008592895.1:554-881 GCF_000691845.1 Merops nubicus | reverse complement strand
AGGATCCCAGAGAAATCCTAACTGGCAGAGGGGAACTCTACCCAGAGCCCAAAGCGTTCTAGCCTGGCAAGGCAGAAGATGTCAGCCTGTAGCTGTGGAGGGACAGACCAACCTGTACCCATGTCCTGGTCTACCTACACGATGATCTGTCCAGGAAGTCCAGGCACGGGTGGAAGAAAGGAGAAGTGCAGGTATGCCATTAAGAAACAGAGGAGCTGAGTTATCCCGAAGGTCGGCTCAGCCCAGCTGTGATGGTTTGAGATTTCTGTTTTTCCTGGTGGGTGGAGCTCTGAAATCTAAAGGGAGGAGTCTGTCCTAGATTGGGCT
>NW_008592895.1:0-223 GCF_000691845.1 Merops nubicus | reverse complement strand
TTTGTTTACCGCTTCACCTGGGAAAACTGAGGGAAAGGGGAGGGGAAACACAATTCTGCCCTCTGAACGGAGACAGCTGGTGACACCACACCTGGAATGTCCAGTTCCAGCTCTGGAGCCCCCAGCACAAGAAGGGTGTAGACATCTTGGAGCGAGCCCAGTGGAGGGGCACCAAAATGACCAAGGGGTTGATTGGAGCCCCTCTTGTATGAAGACAAGCTGA
>NW_008592894.1:0-14920 GCF_000691845.1 Merops nubicus | reverse complement strand
CTGGTAAGGTCCAAAAGGAATCTAAATTCCTGTGAATGCATATTGTACTAATGCATCTTTCAAAGATGGCTTAGACTGCTATTTCCATTAGCAGTATCCTATTTTTGGCTGAAAATAAAATTATCTCTTGCAAGTTCAAAGCTAGCAAGTTCTCCATGGAATTTTATGTTTAATAAACACAAAAATCTCCCCACAACAGCTGTTGAGCCAGCCTGATAGAAACTAGATAAAAATCTAAATATACAATTTTATCTAGTCTCTACCAGATTGTAGCTTGTTTAACACTCAACCCAAACACATAAAAATGCTTACGAAATTAAAAAAACTCTGCAGCCTGTAGCCTGAGTTTTCAATCAGCAAGAGTACAAACATTTCACTTCTTCCACTGACCTTTTACAAAAGCAACGTAAGCTGTGCCAAGAGCACCTGCCTTGTTAAGATTTCCAAATGAAAGAAAAAAATGGCTGAGTAGTTTTTTGCAATTCTGATTTAGGAGACTGTGAAACTGGACAATGATTGATTAAACAACAACACCACCAACAACAACAAAACCCAAATATTAAGGGAAAATCCAGAAGCTCATTAACTGACTCTGACTTTTTTGGGTTCACCATATTTGGTTACCTATCAGGGTATCTGGCATACTTCATATTCAAACAAGACCAGAAATACCTTCACATCACTTCAGAAATGTTACTTCCAAAGTACTACTACTTTTACAGTAGTACTCTTGTGATTATTTGGCATATATACTCCCTACATGAATGAGAAACTAAAAGAGAAATGTAGCTAACCAATTACTCTTATGTTGAAGGCTTTTCTTCCTAGAAAAAAAAATTGAAATGAGTGAATAAAAAATGGACACAATATTACCAGTGTGGCCTAGTAAATTAGGATAGTCACATCTTTTGATCTGTTGGTTGTTGCCACACCAGTTCAGATCAGGGTAGTGTTGCTCCTTGTTGACAGCTCATACACAGACCTCTTTTGTGCGACGGGTCTGCAGAGGTCCTCCAGAATCTTTCCATTACAGCTGATCCAAAGGCAGTCAGTCTTTGGCTTCTTGTACTGTTGTTTCAGTCCTGGATGCAGGACTTCAAGCAGCTCTGGTTGGTCAGTCTTCCAGCCTGTAAAGGTCTCTCTAAATGGATGCTTTTCCCTTCAAGCATATCTACCTCTCCTTCCAGTATAGTGTCATCCAAAAACCTGGTGAGGGGTCATTTAATACTGAGTATTATCAGAGTATTACTGAAGATTCTCAGGCATCAGTACTGATTCCTGAAGAACTCTTTCATAGTTTCATTAACTAGCTGTAAGTTTGACTCTGGGCAATTAACTAAATTGCCCACTTCAGCTCCAAATTTTAGTCACTTTTCCACAAAACCAGTGGTCGATCTGTCCAGTCAGATATGTCCAGAAAACAGCTGACAGGGCAAGAAGCAGTTTGTCATGTTAAGTTTACCACACCAAGTACTTCTCCAGTGTTTTGACAGAGTCCTTCAAAAGAAACATTACTGAATATGTGAGAAACAAGAGCCATGCTTTCCAATAACATCATGAAAGAGCGGGTCAAATGCCTTCCTAAAATCGAGAGAGTAAGGTTTCAGGCTCTTCTCATGACTACGAGAAGTTCTTATATGTCCCTTTCAACTGAAATTGTGTAGTTTAGTCTGGAAAGTGCTCTGGTTGGTAAAGACAATCTACCCTTTATCAATACCTGGTGGTGTCTTCCAGTCCTCTTTTTGTCCTTCACGTGCCTGGAAAGAGTTTCCATAATGACTTGCTTCATAATTTTGCCAGAGATTGAAATGTGGAAGATTGATTTGTGGTTTCTCTGTAGCTCTTTCCCCCCCCCCCTTTTCATAGATAGTCAAACATTTACCTTTTTTCCTGTCATCTAGTCATCCTCATAGGTTTTCAGAGATGATAGGGAGGTTTTATAATGATATCAGGCAATCCTCTTGACACCCTCAGATGCACCCCATTAGGTTCTTTCTGTCCAACCTGTGCAAATAGTTCCTACTCTGTCCTCCCTCCTTGAAGGAAAGTTGTAATGTGAGCTCAGGAAGTAGTTGGTCTTGCTTCCATTCTTAGACAATAATGATGGGTGCCTTTCTATGTACGATTTCATTAACTTAGTTTACTACTGGTTCATCTTGTCAGATCTCAGATAAAGAGAGAAATCAGAGCAGAGAAGCAGCACAAAAATTTGTTATTTCCTTTAGCCTGTTAATATTAGCTAACACATAGAATCTGCTTCAGTGAAAACGTGTCAAGGGAGGGTTATTCCAACACTTTCCCTTTCCATTCCAGATTCAGAATGCAGCAGTTCCTACCAACATTTATTATAAATGTTTAAAACTTGCTGACAATTGCCTAAATAGAGACACTAACTTACTGGTAAATGTTTCTACCAAAATAGAAAGTATTGAATGAAAACCTGTATCTAAAGCAAGGAAAATAAAAAACTCCAAGGACAAAAGTCAATTTAAGGAAAAAAAAAAAAAAAAAAGAACTTCTATATCTAGAATGTCCTGAAATAAATATTAAGATTTTGACACATTTTGGGAAAGATGAAGATGCAATCTCAAGAAGATCTCAAGGGAATCGAAAATCAGCAAGGAGGAGAATATCTCAAGAACAAAAGAGCAATCTAAACAGAAGAGATTGGAAATTTCAACACAGGACCTCTGAGTTCAGACGTGTGGCAGCAACAGATAGCAAACAAAATTACAAGCCTCTGGCAGCACAATTTGAGACAAATCAGTTTTTCAAACAGATTCCACTGGTTCCTTTTTATTAGCTTGAGTTGCCTCTGTACGATGTTTAATTTTGCCTTTTATTTGTGGTCAAGATAATTTGTTTTCACTTCCCAATCCAGTAAAGAGAATTGAATTAAGACATTTAATAAAAAAGAGCCTTTGAAAAGGAAGTTTTTAATGGATCTCATAAATACTAACCTACTTATCCTCTTAGATATATAGTGGAAATAAAAAAAACAGTGTTGATTTAAGCAGGTCTACCAGTCCTATATCTATACAGATGTTTGTAAAACTGGCAATTTCAAGAGCAGTCAATGAAACTGAGTCTCATTTCTACTAAAATCTCAGTAATTCAAGCTCCCGTTGAAGTTTTTCCTCTTATTTGTTTACTAACAACACCTACCTTAACTAAGTTGGTTGGAAAAAGCTCAAAAAATGCCTGGAGAATGGGAGGAGAGAAGGGGCAAGAGGTGGACTAACATATATACAAACTACTATAATGGCTTACAGGAGTCTGACCCACTTTAAAATTGAAGCTGAAAAATAATCCACTTTTCCAATAGCGTTGCTTATAACTACTGAACATGTTAGTTCATGTATAGGGGAGACTGGTGTTTCAACTTCCAAGAGCATCAATTCCTATATAAGCATTAAGGTAGTTCTTAAATACAGACGGACAGAAGAAAACAGTTACCAATCACAATGAATAGTGACAGCCCGAAGCAGGCACCACATCTCACCAAAAGCACACTTCAAAAATTGTTTTGCCTTCTAACTGCAACCTACTTACGTTGAGGCACAAAAAGTATTCCAACAAGTTCAAAACATTCCAAGTGAACAAACTGGTGTTCCCTGAATTTTAAACAGTGACACAAGCAACATCAACAGAGATTTCCAAGAGCTCAAATGTTCCTCACCTCTAAACTGAGGCCCTAGGATATGTTTGAAAACATTCAAAGTAGTTCTGATAAATTTTGCTCAATGGAAATATTTAATCCTTTTCTTCAGATATAACCACGATTTCAAAATTTCCATATTTCTTTTAAACTTTGAGCTCCAGTGTGGTCTTCAGCATCTCAAAGTCTTGGGCTGAGTGCCCTTTCCCTGATTTAACCCCCCTCCTTCTTACTCCTTCTCTCTGTTCTCTTTCTTGCAAGAAAATATCACTCCAGCTCCTTCCTCAGTTCAGTACCGTGCTGGATCTTGCCATGTGTAGTCTGAAATGATTCAAGTGTCAGAAAACATTTGGACTGACTGAGTGAACTTACACCACAGAGCTCTCCAACAAGCAGCCCATCACTTAGGGTCAGATAGCAGGGTGGACACCTTTAGTAATTAACATTTTCCAAACAGATATGACCTCCTTTTGCCCATGTTCTAGAGTGACTAACACCGTGTACATGTAGGAGAACAACATCGGGTTTGTATTATACAACTTGTCTTCCTAAAAGGAACTCCCAAGGCTTAGTGTGCCTCAGAGTCACACTAGCTGTCTTCACAATGTCCCCAGTGGCAGGCTAGGCTACCCATCTTCAATGAGTCTCAATCACATGTGAAGAGCAATGGAGGTTCTTTTATTTATTTGTATGTTTGGCACATACAACAGCAGCCTTTCTGTGTTCTACTTTGGCTGGAAATGTATTATTGTGAAAGAAAACATGACGGTACCAGATGCCTGTTTCATTAATTAGTTACATGAACAATGTCAAACATACTTAAGGGTTTAAACACAAAGGTAAAATTGCTGCTCCATTTGACATAAGGTAGCAACAAGAAATGTTCTTCAAACAGAATTTTATCTTACTGTACCAGGAGCTAAATTTTGACAGTAAATATTTTTGAAGATGCTTTTTTGAAGAAAAATTATCCCTAAAGAAAATCTCTCTCAGGAATTTCAATAGTTGCACAAAAAAAAAAAAAAAAAAATTAGGAAAGGTCAGAAAAAATTTGAGATGCCTCACTAGGAAGGTAGACACTGACAAAAGTAACAGTAGGAGTGATTTGGTAGCATCTCCAGATACACTCACTCACTGAGATGTGGGAGCTCTAGACAGTGTTGAGAATAAAATTAATTTAAAAACAATGAAGAAAACAAACAAACAAAACCCCAAACCAAATATTAGTGGCAACATTATTTTGAGGGCTCTATAGACAACTGGAAAGTTTAAAGATAACTGGAAAGTTAACTCAAGACCACTGTGGAATCTATCTGCTTTGTGATAGCAAAAATAATTTCGGTAGCTGTTCACTCCATATACACATTTTGACTAGGAGGTTGAGTTTGAAATTAATAATATCCTGTGACTGGATTATGGAAGACTAAGTAAGTCATTTCTAGTCATCAGCTACAAACGAGACAAGGAAAGAAACCTTTCCTTTCTGTTTTCTTGCTCCACTAGCATTCAGTACATACTGATTAAGAAAAAAATATATAAAATCTTGGAAGTGCTACTGAGATAAATAAAAGCTATCGTGTTGACAGCAAAACAGCACTATCCATATGCAGATCCTCAGAATTAACAGAAGCCCCACTGAGATTGGATTTGCAACAGAAAATACAGTTATGGAAACAGAGAAGATGAATTGCTTTCCTATTTTAATATTATTTTTAGTGTTTATACACTACTTTTAGTTAACCTGCTTACGCTGCTCTCTTCTGTCTGAGATGATAGAGCCAGCATGGACTGTGTGGTGATACTGTTAGATTGTTGGATTTAAATTCTTGTTAGTTAAATACTAATTAAAAGCACAAAGACAAGTCTATACAATGATGCATTTAAAACATATAGGGATAAAAGATCTGCATTCTGAGGAAAAGGTTATATTTTAAGTATATCAGATACTGGACAATGTAATGAAATCCTCTGTAGCAAACCTTACATTAATGAAGCCTTTCAGAATAATAGATCTTGAAATCAGGATTCGCTGGGAAAGGAAAATACTATACTGCCTGTACTGAGGTGAACGGCACAAAAGTTGCACCGGGGTCCTGATTCTGCAACCACATCAGACACAGAGTCTGCAGTTATTCAAGGGGAAGTTTCTACTGGACATTAAGAAAATTTTTTTCACTGAAAGGGCTGTCAAGCATAAGAAAAGGTTGCCCAGGCAAGTTGTAGAGTCACCATCCCTAGAGGTATTTAAAAGATGTGTAGATATGGTGCTAGGGGGACGTGACTTAGAGGTGGACTTGTCAGTTTGGGGATTACAGTTGGACATGATGGTTTTTTCAAATCTGAATGCTTCTATTATTCTAATATCCTAATCATTCAAACAATGTTCATCTCCTTCATAACAGAAACAGTGTTAGTTTTAAAGCATAATACTAGTCAGGAAAAAAAAAATAAAAATCAATCAAACCTGTACCAAACCAACCAAATAGTAAACAGAAAACAAATTGAGAACCTTGTCTAACTTAACAAATGTGTTCCCAGTATATTTTAATTAATCCAGTTTATTGTAGTGGAAAACAACCAAGATACCATGGTGATGGAGTACAGCATTAATGAACTTGCATAGTAACCTGAGGCTGGTGTACTGATTTACTCAGAAGGAGGAAGAGATGAAATCCCAACACACAGTTTCTGACTGATGCCCAGTAAAATATTTTCATTGCTGCTTTTCCACAGGAACAAAATCTAATTTTGAAATTATGAGAATATTTTTTAAGTAAGTTTTTTTTAAGTTTAAAAATATTACAGTATTTTGCCTTCTTCGTATGTTTTATGTAATGACACCCCAATAGTGTCACTGAGGTAAAAAGCAGACTACCTTAATTATGATATATCTTTAGCAGATGTTGATAAGCCTAAGAGCATTTGTAAAAGATGTTTTACACTTTTTCTGGATGAAACATCTGTGCAGTGACTGAGTTACAGAACACAGTCATCTCCTGAGTCACTGGAAATTGCTATACAAGAAATAGATTTTTTTCTTTTTAACTCTCATTCTGTACAGCAATACACAGCTCAGTGCATAACAGGCATCTCCTGGGACTTGGTATACTGTCATTAGACTAACAACCTGGCCAGCGTGTCTGTCAGAAATGCAGAATGTTCCTTCCCAGATGAAGAATACAGTTTATTTCACCTCTTCAGGACAAACAGAATTGTGGAACCAGATGTGAACATGATGTTTGCTGCTTTTGCAGGAGGTTTCATCCACAACTCCCTAAAACAGTTCAAGAACACTCATTCCCTAATGCCTTTTGGGGGCAAGTTCTGTTTAGCTGTGTAAGACACGCCTGAACTCTGGGATGATGGCTAAGCTACTAAGGATGCTGGTGAGGCATAAGAATCTGTGTGAATTGAGCAGTCAGCCTACTGAATTTGCTGGAACAGTGATCTAGAATCTCACAAAGTCATGAGAGTAATTTTAGGAGTGGAGCTTTTTCCAATTAAGAAAAGAAAATAGAAAAATCTGGCTAATAATGTAGCTGAAAGTGTTCTAGGGATGATTATAACCATCCTTCATTTAAAAATAAACCTGTTCAGATATACATTACAAGGATTCAATTTGCAGGAAAGATATCCTAATTTTCTGGCTCTCTGCAGTATAATCAATCTCCAAAGCAGGCAAAAAAAAAAAAATCACAATGAATTCTAACGTGTTCTACTCACTACTTTTTTATTATCCGTTTTTCTGTTTAATAAAATAAAGGAAAAAGGATTTTCATACAGTTCAGGTAGGAGGTCTAGAAACTAGGGAGAAAACACTGAAGAGGAAAAAAATCATATGTGGAGTCAGTGCTCTCCAATATATGTTTTGGGAAAAGTCCCAGTATATAGTATAAAGGCTTGCAGTTAGCAGTTCTTTAACATAAATTGGTGTCAGTCTTTCATGAAGTAAACATGCAATAGACAGTTTCATTGCACTGAGATACTCAAACCTGATGCTCAAGCCAGAAAATATGACTGGTAGGTCCCCACTGCAGGTCAATGGGGAGTACACTTTGGATGATATTAATGGTAGTTCCGGGTTCTCCTCTATCTCCGTTTCCAGACCACATTCCAAATCCACACCTGGACAATAACACAGCCAGCCTCCAATTATTAATGGCTGTGGCAGGTGATCACTCTCATTTCTGCAGTACTTTTAAAGACAGAGAAAAAAATTGCATCCCTTTACAGTTTCTCTGATTTGGGGATTGTAAATTCCTCCTATAGCAAAGGACAGAAATTATAATTAAATGCTCACATTTATTCTCCTTTTTGGGGCATCCAGACTATTGAACTGATAACTGGACAACAGTAGACAGTTACATCATTTTTTCTTTAGCAAATCCAAACGATGAGCGGTACACTAAAGAAACCACTGAGTTCTCTCTTTTTATTTGTAGACAAAGAGCAACTGGCTTATACTCACTGTCACTAATGGCTAACTCATTTATCTACAGCTAAATCTTTTAATGATATACACACGCTCCCCTACAGGCACTATATGGCAAGTGATCAATTGTTAAAAAAACTTGTTTTCCTTCTGAATGCATTTGACTTTATTCCTAGAGGCAGGTTCTTACTGGAGTTCTCTTTAAGGTCAGAGGTTATTAGCAACCTGAAAATTCTGCGTTCAATGGCTTATTTGCAGCATCCTTTACTTGTTGGTCTTTCTTTCAATAAAGTAGACAGATTTTGGTTCTTTACCACATGCTGCAAAATATTTTGTTGATCCACTAGGAATTTTAAGACTTTTCTTTAAAGCCAGTCCAAGATTGTAATCTTTATTTCAAATGTTGACATTAGGAATCACTTCACAGGTATTTGTCTTAGCAAAGCTGTGTGGGTGTTTCCTATTTTCTACTGCCTTCTTGTTGAGTTAGACGGTTCTGGAGCAGAGGTGGCTTCTGGGGAGGTCCTACTGCTGTTTGTAATCACCACTTGATGGTGTGCAGAGGGAATGGAGCAAGACACTTCACAGAGACACGCAGTGGAAGGAGGAGAGATAAGAGAAACAGGTTGGTACATATGAAATTCCAGCTCTGTATAAAGTATTACAATGGGGGAAGTCAAACATAGGAACAGAAGCCTGGAGACAGGTCGTGGGATCTCCAACCTTAGGGACATTCAAAACTTCAACTGGTGGCACGTCAGGGCAACTTGCCCTGGTTGGTGTTACTCTGAGCAGCAGGTTGGACTGGAGGTGTCCTAATGGCCCTTCCCACACACTTGATTTTATAATTCTGTGATTCTAAAAACTATCTGTTTCGTCAGTTTGAAAGGGGAAAAGTTGTTGGATTGTTTATTTTTAAACTTAGTGTGTTGTATTTTAAATGCATTCCAATGTAGAATTGCATTGCAAATGGTTGATCAACTCTTGGGAGCGCTGGTGGATGAAAAACTGGATATTAGCTGCCACTGTGCAGTACAGCCCAGAAGGAAAGGGGATGCTCTAGTTTGGGACAATGCCTTTACCAACAGTGGGGCTCATGGTTGGTCATCTTCAAACTTTCTTAAAACTCCTCAGCTCAAAAGACTTCTGTGAACAGGGTGTGTGTTGAAAGACACTCAGAGCTCAGAGGTCTTGCATCAGGGAACCGTGAGAGGAAATAGAGTCCAATATCTTTTATAAAGAGAACTGGCATTTTTACAAAGGGTAGAACACTAAAATATATTGTTTAAAACAATTAGGTATATTGAGAAGGGACTACATGGTAATTAACTACAAATAATTGTCTACAATATTACTATAGGTTATAAATTATGTATAAGTATAGTAATCTAATAGTTTTATTTCACTAGGTTTGTATGTTAATGTGCATTTAATTCTTAGCATCCAAGCAAAATTATTGTATTCCTTAAACATTCATTAATAAAACTCTACCTACTTCATGTACATATACATAAATACAATATCTTCTAATAGATGCAATATAATTTCACTTAGTCATTTGAATAGAAAGTAGTGCATAGAAATACTGAAATAGGAAGGCTGTGTGAAACATTTATTTACTCATTTATAGTGTCATGGAATTACTTATTCTTTATAAAAAATAGAAATATAATTACCTACTACTTCACCATTACAAGTCCCACAAATCTCCTGTTATCACTGATTTGATGACATTGTCAACATGAGACAACCTCTTTTGCACATCATGCATATTCTAAACCTCACACATTACGACAGAAGAGCTTTCCAAGATGTGCCTTTTAACCTGCTGACTCACAATCAAGAAGAATTTGAACTGGTTTAAATCAGATTTACTCCTCTGAGGGATTAGCACATGCGGACAGTCTGGCCCAGCTAAAATTTCTCATTCTTTACTCCTTACAGATATGCAAGAAATAAATATTTTTTCTCTCTGCAGATCAGAGCTGAAGTTGTGGGGTTTTTTTTGTTTTGTTTTGGTATATTTTTTTTCTTTTTTTTCTTTTTTTTTATGACAAAGTTATTTTAAAATGTAATTTAATTCTGGGATAGAGAACTACTTTAACTGTGTATATCACAGTGCCTGCTTGCCACTGTGTGCAACTGGGCACCTGTGCCCTCAGTTATGGCAGTAATTCAAATTTTCTTTTCTCTAGTGGAGGTTCCTGATATTCTTTCTGCTGAGCAATGCTTAAGTCATGTCTGGCCATTATATAGATTGACTCTTCAGGGGCAGGTCACCCCATTTTGCACCTTATTTGCAAATTATTAGGGTAAGTAGATTCAAGATGGCAGAAGTGCACATAGGTAAACTCTTTGAGGTAAATTCCTAACTCAATCTGATAGCTCAACATCACCAATGGAGCATTTAGTGGCACACATTAGTATATAAATGAATATTTAATTCCACATTTTGCCAGTAACATGTGAACTCAGCCAAGGAAATCTCATTATTTCAAAGCTCTTGCCTGCACAAAATCATTGCAGGTCATTGAGGCACTACTGCAAAACATTTGCACATTTCAACGCTCCATTGTCCCTGTTCTGTGTTTTTACAGTTGGCAAAAACAAGCTTTATTTTACACAGCAGCAATAAGCAGCTCGTTCACAGACCTTTACTTGCAGAAATGTTAAGACAAGGACCTCTGCTTAATCTGGTTTTGTTCACCTGAGTGTTGATTTTCACCGCTGCTTTGTCATCTGACTTTTCTACAGGAACCAGCCATGGTCCTGCTGTGGGGGATCCCTTGAGCACAATTCTGTGTCAAGTCTCCCTTTAGTGCAGTGACAGGAAAAAACACATCTTCCAAAGAGGTTTTCCAAATTAAAATTCTTAGTGACACCATATTTTCTCCTGCGGACAGACGTCTCACCACTGTGCTTTAAACAGATCCTGTTGTTGGAAGGAAATTAAAAGTAAAACAACTACTCTGTAGTCAAAGGAGCTAAAGTTTGTTTTGACTTTGGATAAGATCTGGACAAAATCAAATAATTTTGTCTGTTCTTCAAAACCTGGATAGTCCTATCTGACAACAAATGTTCTCTACAGCTTCCAGTGAGATCTGAACTGAAACTCACTGTAAGGTTCTGAATACTGCAGATGGGCATTTTCATTTCTATCTTTTCAGTTACAGTGGGTTTCAAACCGATATCTATCGCAAAAAAAATCATATTAAAGAAAACCTCTGTTTTACAAAGGGTCCTCTTTCTGTTTGTGTTCTAGTAGTTTCTAAGAGTAATTTCTTATATCCATAGTTCAACATGGTAAAGTCTCCAGTCCTGTGCCTGTTGCTTCCTGCTGCTCAGTAAGTCATGCTTCTGACAAATCAGTTCAGTTGTTTTCCATCTTCTTGGTGTATAGGATCTTCTGCTCCCCTTTACCAAGTGCTTCAACAACAGTAGTCACTTTATTCACACTTCTGACAAATCAGTTCAGTTGTTTTCCATCTTCTTGGTGTATAGGATCTTCTGCTCCCCTTTACCAAGTGCTTCAACAACAGTAGTCACTTTATTCACAGGCCTATTGATCCCTGATAAGCAATCACCTTCCCTGAAATCACTGTATTTACAGGAAAACAGTGAATTACAGAATTAGTCCAAGTTTCATAGTGTTCCTGTTAACCACAATATTCCACAATTAAATGAGAAGTTTTCCCAGGCAGTGCCCTGCTCCGTTCATCTTCTTAAAGACATTCACACTCCTGAATGCCTTGCAGAACTGGGTGTTTAGGGTGCAACGACACAGAACGGGCATTCGGAATCACTGCCTCCACCAGCCATAACAGAGAGTAGTTAGAAAGCCAAATTCTCAGTTTCTGCAGATAAAGAACCTGGAGTTTAATAACCTGACTTTAAGCAGTCATTTGCTTCAGCTGAGATAATGGCAAGATTGTTGTATTTCCTGACAAAACATCCTTCCCAATTTGGGCCCTGAGTGGATAACAGGCATCTTTCAAGGCACTTTTGTAAGTAGGCAAGCCATCCACATTTTGCTCTTACAGAAGATAGCTGTCCTCTCTCTGTTACCTTTTGTGTTGCTGCTTCACCCTTCAATAAACAGAAGAACACTTCTCTGGGAGGAAGAAAGAAACAGCACCATTTATATAAAATACAGAATATATACAAATATGGAGCCATAGTAGCCAGGCATAGAACTCTCAGCTAGTCTACCAGGAATGTTCTCCCACAGAAATAATCTTTGAGATCTCAGGACTGCTTGTAAATGAAATCTGGTGGGTACAACTCCAGAAATACCCTCATGGCCTTTGCCGTGGTAGACATTGGTTATCTCCTCCCGTGCAGAGGCTCCGAAGAGGAATGTGTGCCTGTACCACTGCCCTGCCAGCTCACTGAGATGCTGGAGTTTAATGCTGACAGAGGCTGTTTTGAGTAAAAGCACCAGGTGGTGAACTAAAATGGCTGAGCTGCGAGTATTTGCTTTTTTTTTTTCCACATCTGTTAGAGACACATCCAGCTCTGGGTGGGTAGGAGGGAAGGGTACCACAGGGTATGGGATGCCTACTGGAGTTTCCTGAACAAAGCTGCAGTTATAGCTATTTTTTTTTTTTTTCATGCTGTAACTTGAAATTGTTTACAAATCACTTTTTTTTTTTTACTTTTGTTTTGCCTTTTTCTTTTTTTTTTTAAAAAAAAATATTTCTGGTCTTCAATGGCATTAGGACAAATAGAGATGTTCGTGTTTCTGAGAAAGAGCAGAGCCATCAAGATACAGGTTTAACATCTGTAGAGGTCAATGCAATCTCAGTCTGAATGTCAGGATTTTATAGCCTCCAACTTTCTGTCTCATAGATGCTGGAGATTTGAAGCAGCACAAACAACCTCAGAGAAATACTAGTGGCCTAAGTGCAGCACTAGTCAAGTGTCCCTTATTTCTTCTTCCATATATATGAATTTTCGCTTGGCTCCGAAGGCAGCAAATTTGACTCTCAGTGTCCCTGTTTTAGTGCACTTGTCCCAGTAGCACTTAAAAAACTTCAGACCACCTCTTTATAGTGATACAGACACAATAGATGACTGGATGTTTGGAATAGATTACCAAACTTTTCATGTTTTAATAACTTTCCACAAAAGTATTTTCTCATTATCACTACACTTCTTGATCCAGTCCCAGTCACCTTTTTCATCTTTGGCTCCTCTAACTGTACCAGACACTCTACTGACATAAACAAGAAGATCTGAGTTCAGTACCAGATCTGTATTTTCTGTGTGTGTTGTACTTTCAGTTTCTCTGCACCTTCCAGAAGACAAAACTCCATTTTCTCTAATGTTCTCTTTTGGGCTTGATAAACTATTCTGAACTACCAAGAATTTATTTTACTCCTCACCTTGCCCTTCTCTTCCACAGTTACTTGGAAAGAGGAGGATTGCTTGGCATCATTTAGTATACTTAGTTCCAAATCAGTTTTCCCTAGAGATCAATGATCTTTTGGATGCCTTTGCTCCTACCCAGGGTTTCCAAAAATGCCCTCCTTTTAGTGATATTTTTCCCAGTGCTGAGTTAATAAGACCTCATCAGAAACCTTAAAGCCTGAACATGACCCAAAGGGTACAGGCTGCACTTTATCAGAGGTGCTTGTGGGGTTTTTGTACTGCTGTTTTGTGACCCACTAGCCTGTGCAGACGTTAGAAAAGAAAGTACCAACACAAAGCTATCTTCTTTGTAAAGAGTTTCTATTTGAGGAGACGTACCCAACCAGAACTCACCAATTCCTGTCCTTGTAAGTGTTATACTTGTGTCAAAGAGCCCACACATAACTGGAAATGGGCATTTGTTGCTCTGGCAAAACAAATGAAAACATTGGTCCTTTCCACCAATGCCTGAAGAGATTTCAGGCTTTACCTTTTTCTTCCATGTCTTTCCTCTCAGGGATGTGTCTCCCTGAAGGAGGATTAGGAAGCAAAGGCCTGATACCTCTTTCTTTCCTTCTAGCATTTAAGAAAAGGTACCTTGGTACCATAAACCATTTAGAAACTAAGAGTGAAACTCAACAGAAGCACCTCCCAGATGGGAATGGCTGTACACCATCTCCCTCAGTATCTCACAACACTTAAGTTGAGAGTAGAGAGTTGTGAACAACACTTAAGTTCTAAAACCAAAGCCAAGTAAGGCTTGTATGGATGATTTTCTGTGCAGTCAGCCTCAGGATATGTCCCAGGAAAAAGTAAAATATCCTGAGAGCTTATCATGTGAGGAAGCCTTTTTCCAAATCTCTAGAACCTGGGATGCTTTGTGAAGAAATACATTCATCTTGGGAGTAGATTGTATTTGAAAACTCAGTGGGGGGAAAGCGGAAAGGGGGGCAGGGGCAATTTAACCTGAGGAGGGTTCTTCTGTCTTTCTATGTCACATACATATATCAACACCAATTTCATGAATAACCTTGAGATCTATGGATCAAAGCAGAGAATTACTCCACTGGCATCCCCCTAAATATGGCTGGGAACAGCTCTCACACAGTGATAAAAGAGATTTCAGGTGAGGAAAAACCTTCGCTGAACTTTCTTTTCCCTGCTAAGTCCTCTACAGTTAACCTTTCCAAAGGGTGTAAACATTAGGGCTGGTTTGCTCATGGATAGTATGTTTTACAGATTCAGCAACAACCCACTTCCCAAGTGAAAAAAAAAAATAGGCTGAGGTAGGTTTGTCCATGAACAGAACCAAGACATTGTCTCAGGTCAGTAGGAACAGGGAGTTTTATATATTATGAGTGAGCTTAATGTTGCCCCATTGAGAATACATGGATTACAACAGACATGGGGAAAAAAGTAAG
>NW_008592893.1:30385-30630 GCF_000691845.1 Merops nubicus | reverse complement strand
TATCCATTTCTTGACATAGAGGACAATACTCCTGTCCCTCCTTCCTTGCCTATCCCTTCTGAACAACCTGTAGCCATTGATAACCATCTCCAGTCATGGGATTTGTCCTGCAAGTTTCAGTAATGGCAACCTGGTCATAGCTTTCTAGCAGCACCGTGGCTTCCACCTCCTCCTGTTTGCCCATGCTGTGTGCATTGGTGTAGAAGCACTTCAGGTGGGCTGTCCGCCACGCCACCTTCTTAGAG
>NW_008592893.1:0-30110 GCF_000691845.1 Merops nubicus | reverse complement strand
CTCTTCCTTCTTTGAATAAAGTGAATCTCATCTGACACCAGCAAGCCTGATACCAAGTAGACCATCCTATTATTGAAAAACTCATAACTGTGACAGTGACACCCATCACAGAGCCATTGCTTTTTATGGTGTTGGTGCCTGCAACTAGAAGGAGAGATCTAAAATTAGCCTGTGCCCAGGATTCCTTCACCAACCATTTAAGGATCTTAAATCTCTTTTGATTTCTCATGGACTACATGTTGCAGCTTCATCACCATCTACATGGAAGGAGCAATAATCACAGAATCATAGAATGGTTTGGGTTGGAAGGGACCTTAAGGATCATGCCATGGGCAGGGACACTTCCCACTAGACCAGGTTGCTCAAAAACCCGTCCAATCAGGTCTTGAACACGTCCGCTGATGGACCATCCACAAATTCCCTGGGTCACTTGTGCCAGTGTCTCACCGCCTTCATAGGGAATAACTTCTTCCTTACATCTTATCTAAAGCTACTCTCTTCCAGCTTAAAGCCACTACCCCTCATCCTGTCACTACAAGCCCTTGCAAAAAGTCCTTCTCCAGCTTTCTTGCAGGCCCTCTTCAGATACTGGAAGGCCGCAGTAAGGTCTCCCAATCTGTCTGCTTTTCAGTGTGCTGGAAGTCACTGCTGTGGCAATGACACCTAAGCAGGACAAACTCAATTGGGAGTTTGAAATGCTTGAGTTTAACTCTATAGCTCCTAACTAGCAGCAGGGGGTTAGGTAGTACTGGCTCATTGAATGACATTTTGCAAATGTTTGTTTTGATATTCCTAATTAGAATTAGCATATTATTGGCAGTCAACCCTGTGTAACATTTGGAGCATGATCACATAGCTTCCCTTTGGTGTTTTGTTATGCATCATGTATGGGAATTCTGCCAGGAAAAGAAGCAGTCCGAATTGAAAGCCAGTGTCTAATGTCTGCCTTTCATTAGTTCAACCTGATAATTTCTCTGGGTGTTACAACTTTTTCTGATGTCATGGAGTCAAGTTACTATGTAGTTTGGGTAGGCTGGGTCCACTGCCAATGTACGCACTGTTATTTCTGCTTAGAAAACTGGTGGAAGTGGATCTTTGTATTAAAGTGCTTAGAGACCACTTTGAGAAGCATGCAGAGGCCAATGAAAAGGTTTCACCAAACATTGCTGGCCAAGTATGCTACCATTCCTTGAGTAAGGATCTGTTATTATGAACTACAAACATTTTAAGCCACTGTAATTGACACTCTCACACAAGAGATAGGTTTTCTTACATAAACCAACTGTATTCCTGTCAATTTGGAACTAATCCTTAACATGCAGTCTGTGCCCATGTATGCATAGGCCAGGTAAAACAGTTAATATTCAGTTCTTTTGGGGAAAGGTTACCTATCTTTGGACTCTGATGGGTTCTGTGATGCTCAGTGAGCATTAAAGCGATAAAGCTGGCTGATGTATGAAATTATTTGGGTTTGCAAGGGCAAAGACTTGCCTGAAGGTCTACAGAACGATCTTATAAAATTGAGTGAATGGGCATTAAAATGGCAGATGAAACTCAGTGTAGACAAGAGCAAAATGACACACGGGGCAAATCCAGTGCTGTATATACAATAATGGTCTCTGAGAGAAGCGTTACTGCCAAGCAGCAGTCCTGCATCTGTGAAAGATAGTTACATGAAAACATCAACTCAGAACTAGGAAGTGGTGAGAAGGCAGGAGCACTCAGGCACTATGATGAAAGAAAATGAGACCAACACAGATACCATCATGCTACACCTTGAGAAATGTGTGCGGTTTTATCCCCGTGACTTATTAATTATTTTTGAGTGCTAGGAAAGTTACAAAGACAGCAGAAATCAGAGATATATACACAATTCTGAATAAGGAATGGCTTACTAACCTGTGTGTTCAAAAAACCAAAGCATTGTAGAAAACACAGGAGAGCTACATAAACTTATCTTAAGCGTGGATACAGATGCTCTACACTGCTTCTTCCACTGGGAGAATGGGATCTATGACTCTTGCCATCGCACTCCAAGCTACACTTTCCTTCTCATTTCTCAGTGAAACAGGTTAGTAAAGTCTTTTGTTGTTTTCTAAGTCCTACTAGTCTACTTGTTGATTGTTGGTTTGGTTTGGTTTGGTTTTCTTTTGGTTTTTTTTTTTTGATAGAATAAATTAATTTCATAATCTCACATACAGGAAATGTGCATTTTGGGAAAGATTCAGGTCCTGTTTTTTGAAGTGAAAAACTAGGCTGCATAACAGGGGAAATGACTAAAGGAAATGTGATGGAGAAAAAATGTTCCAAGGAACATGAAGGAACTCTGAGTAGCTTAATATTAGTGGGCACTGTCTATATTTGCAGGTAGCTGACATGTGACATTTCTCTCTACAGAATTTTCTATAGCTAGTCTTAGGATTTCTCCATAGCCATTTCTTACTGTGCTGGGAGAAAATGAAGAGACAGAGTAGCTCAGGTGTCTATCTTCCAGTTCTACACCCTGTTCTCTAAGTCCTCTCTTCATAAGCAATCTAGTCTTGTTAACATTGGATTTTCTGGTTTCTATGCATGACTTGTAAAAAGAAGGTGTGTTGCAAGAAATGCAGATTAAGGACCTCATTCATCATTAATATTGGTGGCAGATGGATAGCTGCAAAATTAGCATGGTGAACCTCACTGCTGACTCTTGAGCACTCCAAACTGATGTAGAAAGCTGTCCCATCAGCCTTCTGCTGATTAGCTGCTGATTCAGTATATCTATCATTGAAACCCGTATTAAAACATGTTTATGTAGAAGAAAATTGTGCCGTTTACTGTTCAGAATAGACTGTTGTCTTGCCTGTCTATTGAACTCATTATTTGGGGTGTCGGTTGATTAAGTCCTGAGCCACAACACAAATAGAGCAAGAAGTGCAAGACGAATTAAGAAAAGCAATGCTTTCCAGTCCTGGCCTAAGTGAACCTCTCCAATTATAGCTAGGTAATGAGTTTATTAAAAAAAAATGGATGAGAGCAATAAGTGGTGAGATGGCAATTGTTTTTCATAACTGACCTTAGCTAAATGTAATTTGAATAGACATACATAATGTTAACTTGGAGGATTTAATTTTGGTTGGGATAATCATGGTTTGAGCACTCTGTGCTGTCTTAATTCAAGATACTAACATATCCCATATTCTCTTAAAGGCCTTGGACATAAAGTTTTGCTAACAGATGTGCAAGAGATTGAGTTGGGAACAATCTAAAAGTAGTCAAAAGAACTGCTTTGATTATAATTTAAAACAGATATATGGTTTCAAATTTAAAAATGTACAAGTCTGAGTGACCTCTAATGCTTGTGATTCACAGGCAGTTACCACCAGTTCCCATTAATGGAAAAGGATGACAATTTACATAATGCTAATATCTATTCATTATTTAAATCCTTAATTATGTGTGCAGCTGTGTGGTGCAGTAAAATAGGAAAAGGATAATAAATACAGAACATAATGGTTCTTTCAAGCAACTTGGAAGTCAGAATGCCATTAGATTAAAAGAAAGAAGATAAAAATCATATCTGTGCCACGTCCTATGGTCTTGTGACAATTACTGGAAAAGGAGGGACTTCTGTTAATATTGCCTTAAAGTGTGTGTCCTGGTTCTACTGCTGACTTTTACAATATATCTTTAGAGCTCCATTTTGTTTCTCTTATTTGATATGAGAACTTTCTCAACCTTATATGAAAACTGGTTGTTCCTCTAAAAATCTTGTTCTTTTTTTTTCTACTACAACTGCCTTCTTGGAGTTCAGTGTTTGAAAGTACATTTGTAGATTTTCACAGAATCACAGAATGTTAGATGTTGGAAGGGACCTCCAGAGATCATCGAGTCCAACCCCCCTGCCAGAGCAGGACCATCTAGGTTGGGGCAGGTCACACAGAAGTGCATCCAGATGGGTCTTAGAAGTCTCCAAGGTAGGAGACTCCATAACCTCCCTGGGGAGCCTGTTCCAGTGCTCTGTAACCCTTACAGTAAAGAAGTTCTTCCTCATGTTGAGGTTGAACTTTCTGTACTCCAGCTTGTAGCCATTGCCCCTCATCCTCTTGCAGGGTACAAGTGACAACAGGTTGCCCCTTTCTTCTTGACACCCAGCCCTCATGTATTTATACACTTAGTTAGATCCCCCATCAGTCTTCTCTTCTCCAGACTAAAAAGCCCCAGGTCTCTCAGCCTCTCCTCATAAGGCAGGTGCTCCAGTCCCCCAGTCATCCTTGTAGCCCTTCACTGGACTCTCTCAAGTAGGTCTCTGTCACTCTTGAAATGCAAAGCCCAGTAGTGGATGCAATACTCCAGGTGAGGTCTCACCATGGCAGACCAGAGGGGGAATTCCTGGTCTATAATTCTTTTCTGCTGTTTCAGATTTCTGAATGAACCTCATAGGCTACAGGATGTTCATTGATGGTCTGTTGTGAACTTCTCCATTAGTTTTATACAAGGCTGATTGATCCTGTGAGCACCCACTCACAATTGATCACTTTGCTATTGTCTTATTAACTGATTTTTCATTAATACAAATCTACATTGTACTGGATTTTTAATCTCAGTTCTTATCTGTGTTGAATTTTTATACCTGCTGGACCTTGAAAATGTAGTTCAACAATGCCTGTATTCATCCCAGGTGTATTTTGTGATAGCAAAGTTGAATTGACTATTGTTGTTTTATTGTGGGTGGTGAGGTGTTATTTTTGGTGTTTTTTTGTTTGTTTGTTTTGTTTTTGAGGGAGCTGTTTGGTTTTCGTTTGGCTTTCTTTTGGAGGGACAGAGGTCAGTCAAGAGTATTTCTGAGAATGACTCCTGGAAAATTGATCTAATGCTAGGTTAGTACAGGGGTGTCGTTGCAGGAAATTAAATGGGAGATAGGGTATTAAGACTGGAAGGTAAAAAAGAGCTGTCTAAGGCAAGGGAGATTAGCTCAATAGCTGCCCATCAATTTTCCACACTTCCATTTAACTCCGAAACATAATAATTGTTAAGTTTGTGCTTGTCAAATATTAACAATTGAAGTCCTGTTCTCAGACACAAAGCTGCTATTGCAGTTAAGTAGATTAATAGCTTCCAGGTTGTTAATGACACACAAAAGGGATGTGTAATTGGTATTGCCTTTAAAATTCAAGAGTCTGATATGTCACTGATGTTAAATGCATAACTGCTTTGGGCATTCCTGAAATGGGACCATTACCTTCTTATCTTGCTGCACAGCTAAGATGGGTATGTGCCATTTTGTATGTTGGTCAGGCAGTTCCTTCTACTAGGCTTGTGCAGACTAGTAGTTGCTGCTGGGTCTGGATTCTCTCCAGTCCTGGAGAAATGCACATTGTACAAGCAGCAGGGAAGGTCTATAACATCCTTTTGGTACTAGAGTAGACAGTCTCTTCTGCAGGCATTGTTCTCTTTGGGACTCTGGGCACTGAAATGGCACAAAGAAAGATTTGGCTTTGCTAGATCATTCCTAAATACAAAGTATTACAACATTCATTTGCTTAGGTGGTCCCAAAAAAACAAATAAGTTTTGTGGTTCAGTGACAGGAGTTATCTCAGAAGGCTCTGTCTTTATATGAGACTGTTACCACAGGCAGAGACATTTAATTACTTGCATCAATAAATGCTTGCTTTGGTATGCAGTGATTTGGGAGCATGTGCTGTGGAGGGGCAGAAGAATGTAGCAGCAGCACTTCCCTTACTTGCCCAACCATCCCTGAATGCATGCCTGTCAGGTTTCACTGGCACTGCTAGTGGCATCAGTTGTGTTCATGTTTTGCTACTAACCTCAGTGGGTTTAGATTAGGTTTCAAGATATGGGATGGGGGTCACCTGAGTTTGGTTTGAACAAATCTGTGCAGTGTTACAGTAGATTGAGATGAACATCCTAAGCACAGTCCCAGCCTCTGCTAGATGCAATATATGGCCCCATCTCTTGGCTGCTTCTGGCCCTCTCTGTCACAAATGGAGTCTTACTCACAGGTGCTAATTCCTGGCAGCTATAGAGACAGCAGTTGGTGCACAACTTCCCAGAGACCCTGCACAGTTTGGGAAAGTCCTTGTTGTGTAGTCTTTTTAACAATGCTAATACCATCAGCTACCATTTGATTTGTTTGGATGGAGATGGTGACCACCAAAACTCTTATTTGAGAGAATGCTTAGATTCCCATGGGCTTGCAAACAAGTGTCAGCTGGAAACTCCAGGGAAAGGTTGTTTTTACAAAGTTTTCTTGAATGTAGCTTCAGTATCACAGTTATATCCCCCCCCTATTCATTTTTAGAAGAGAATCCACTGTTTTACTGTAGGTAATCATATTCAGTACATGATGATGTCTGCCTCAAGACGTAGAGGTGCCAAGACTGTGTTTTGGCCCGTATGACTCTCAAAGCTAGCAGAGCATATTGCCGTTCTGGGGCTGGCCTTCTAGATGTTGTTGTCTTGTTAACAGCACTGATGGCACTGAATGACTTGATGATCTTAAAGGTCTCTTCCAACCTAAAGGATTCTATGGTTCTATAACAGGATACGCTACCCTTGAAACTTTTTGAGACTGTAACAGGTAAAGAGGAACTGAAGGGGATGTAAATTTAGCTTGTTTTACCCCAATGAAAGAGGTTGAAAGACATCTGTAGAAATCTATCCCACTCTGACAGCCTTATGGGCTTGTGCTTCTTGTGGGTATGCATGAATAACCCATTAATTGGCCCTCAAGCTGGGTGGCAAGTACAGTATGAAGAACATATGCAGTGGGAGTGCAATGCCTCTGTACAACAGATAATGCAGATGCACTATAGTTGAGAGGCTGTTGAATACTGCAGCAGAACCCCCTAAATGCCTGGGGCTGATCTTTTTGTGCCATGGCTGTTCTGTAATAGGTATTTTTTTGGAGCCCTCCCAGAGTCACCTGGAGAAATGGATGCTATAGACACCTTCTGTTGGTTTGATCGCATCTCAGTAAGAAAATAAAAGCACTGGACAATTCTCACTAGAAAATGGTCTAAGAGTCTGTAAGCTTGTCGGTTACAAATGGGGCCTTACAGTGTGAAAGGGAACAAAGACTTCCTTCCTGCAGTAATGCTCTGAGACTATCCTCTGTGAGGTAAAAAAACCCGACCAGCATACGTACCCCTGCTGGAGTCTTATTAGGGAAGACTGCTTACAACTGGCTGGGCTGCAGCTAATTTCCACTGTACTTTCACATAACCCTCTGCTTTATTGTGGTTGCACTGACTGCCAGAAAGCTTGATGGCAGGTTTGATGACTGATATTTCTGGTTTACTCAAACATTTTATTTTATGCTTGCTCCAATCAGCCGTTGAGGAATGGATTAAGATTCAAGCACCATAGGACTGCTTGAACAGAAATGGGAGTTCAATAAATGTCATCTTTTGTGGCACTAAATTGACTGTTTAAAGGGCTAGGCCTTTGGTTCAACCCTTTGTTGAACCTTGGTTTCTGATGATTGAAACCATTGCTGAGGACTTAGTATAGAGAACCCATGCAATGGCTAAAGCTTTCTGATTGCCCAGGGCTGTTTATAGAAGCCTATGTCCTATTTTGAAAAGATATTTCTGCACCAAGCACTCTGAAGTCCTGATGCCCTTCATGGAGCCTTGAGCTACCTTATGTCACAGAAATAGACTCCTAATATATATAATATAGGTGCTGGAAGCAAAAAGGTCATTATAAAAGCTGCTAGCTGTATTCAGGCACCAGAGGAGGTGCCTCTTTAAATATTGGCTTTGTTTTCCACTAAGGCCTTCAGAGGAATATAACTGGGACTCCTCTCATGTCCAGGACTAACCCAGTTCAAGTAACTGTCATTGCTTCACACTCACCCTTCTTCGATTTTTTTTCCAACTTACTTTAGGGTTTCATGTGCATAGCACTTGCTAGGTGACTGGGAGACCTAGTAAATCCTTCCTCAGCTTGAAGGGAACTTATCTTATCCAGGGAATATCTGGTTTTGCCACTCTGAAAACGCCTTGATGAATAAACTCTTCTGTCTGAAGTTTCTTCACTTTCTGTGAAGGAAGTTAAACTCTGAACCCAAGCCCACTCAAAATATTTCCTCCATTTTTTTTTTTTTTTTTTTTTTGTATTGTGGTAAAGGGTTCACCTCAAACATCCTGAGAGATCAGTTGTTTGTCCCAGCTTCACCACAGATTTCTATGTCCTTTCTCCCCCCTCTATTCCTTCTGCCACAATGAACTTTTAGAACCTGAGCCTGAGCTTTCTCAGCTTTGCCCTGGGGCATCGTGCCTATTTCCACTGCAGCATAGGTTGATTTTAAAGGTCATTTCACCATGATGCTGTGGCCTGCATTCTCCTCCAGGCATAAAGATAACGCATAAGCAGTGAAGTCCATTTGCAACCCATTTAAGGGTTGCAGGGCTCTTTATCTTGTGAATGAGAAAAAAAGATGGTAACACTTCTGGCTGCAGATGTCAAAGAGAAGCTCCCTTTTCATAAGGAGAAATGGCTTTCCACAGAGTAAGCCTTGAAAAGGAACTTACCATTTGTGCTTAATTTTTCACAGACATTTACTGCAGCAGTGGAGAAAATGAGAAGGGATTGTGTTAATGGAATCCTTCCCTGAGTCTCAGCTCCTGAGCTGTGGAAAAGAAAAATACCATTGAGCCTCCATCATATACTGAGGTTAGTCTAAGAATTTAAGTCCTTCCATGAATATCTTGATCCTTTATTTTTCCCCTGAGCTTTGAGCTATATAGACCCTGCTGCTTAAGTCCTCTGTGCCTATGTGGTAAATTTGACGTAGACGTTTTGAGGTAGCCAGACTATAGCTGTGCATTATCTCTTACTGGGTGCCCCTGGAGGATTGGGCAGTGAGCTGAGGCTTATCTCATCCACTGCTGCATACTTAACAGGGAGTGCTTTAGCTAGCAGTGGGAGTGCTTCTGCCTTGCTCCTCTTATCCTTCTATTAACAGAGAGAAACAGGACCTGAGAAGCAATCCAAATCTCTGGCTCCTCCAGAGGGTGATTCGGCACACCTTTTTTTCTCTTTCTCTGCATTGATTCTCATTTAAGTGTTTCTAACTAAGCACCTGAAGTTATATGGAAGAAGTCTAGGTCTGAGTGTCCTCCCTTTTCATGTGGCCTGTGCACAGGCTGCTTACACAAACAGTCCTTGCGCTTTGCTGGCCTTCCATGCACTGGCTTGGAGAGTCCTGTGCCCTTCCCTCCCAAGGCCTAGTCCCTCTCTGTTGTCGGTCAGGCTGGTATTTCTTGCAAAATATATGTTCTACTGAGCAGTGCTCATTTTACTTGCTAGCACAGGGATCATTCAATTTTGCCTTAAAAATATTTGGCACCCTAATAATCAAGATATGTAATGGGATTACTGTTTTCACGGACAAGCTACTGCTAGATCACTTCCCAAGATCTTGTACAGTATTTCCAGAATACAGAAAAGGCAGGGTGGCTATTCAAATAACAGAACTGGGTGTATGAATATTCCCTTCCATTGGCTAATCAGAAACTCCCACCAGGATTAATGTCTTCTATTAAAGCACTGAGAAGGGAAATATATTGCTTGTAAAGAAGAAGCAAAAGTAGGAACCTAAAGCAATGAAAATTTTCAAGCACTACTTTTGTGAACCCTTATTTTGCAGATATCTTTAGCAAGTGAAATGAGGTTACCTCCACAAACTCCTCTTACTGTTCTGGCTGGGATCTGAGGGACAGAGCCAGTGGGATTGACAGCTGGCTACTTTTAAGATCCTGCTGGCTCAGTTCACTGCAGAATATCAGCATCAAACCCATCCTCCACTCACTCCTTGTCATTCATTATTTACTGATTTCTTGAACAAAAGGGAGGTCAGTTCTTGGAGAAGAGGCTACAGAAATGTGCAAGTGCCACGTTGTATGTAATACAGTTCATTATTCAGTTGTATCTTGCTATCTGATATCATGAAATACTTTCCAAAGTAGACAGTAACATTATTCCTTGTTTAATTGTTCCCTTATAAGAGAAGCTGAGACATCAGAAAACAATGCTGGATTTTTACGGCATTACACAAAACAAATGGAAGATCCAGGGAGCTTTCCTGTTATGGTAACCCATCTTTTTTCCTTATCTTGACCTCCTGCCACAGGTCAGCAGGAGAACCTGTGCTGTCCAGGCAGTATTGTCAAGTACTACTGTGTCAAGTACTGTCCAGGTAGACAACATCCACCACAATACACAATACCAACCAAACCAACCAAGATAAGAAGCGAACAAGTTAAAATCTGGGAAAAATGGATCATCAGAATGTATACCATTCACATTATTCAAAACTGTCAAAAAAAATTGTCAAAAGCTCATCTTCAAGCTAATAAAACACAGTGAGTAAATGTTGGAAAATGTGTAGATGCATTTGTAGGATCAGAAACACACTGCAGTGCATGTTGGAAGGCTTAATTTGAGCTCTCCATAATGCAAAGTTCTTCATTAATTATGATCACTTTTTCAATTTTTCTATTAAGATATTCCTAGAAGGTAGGGTTTTAAGTCCTTATGTAGGTACTGAAATGTATTAAAATTGCTGAAAAATTGGAGAATATACAGGAAACAACCACAGAAAATGGACTGAGGTCTGGAGGAAATGCCTAGAGGTGAGAGATTAAAGAACTCCATCTATTCAGCTTATAAAACAGATTTGGAGATGGCAGTTGAAGTTGATGGCAGCTGATTGCAGTTGAAGGACCTTTACTGAAAGAAGAAAACAGGCAGTGAAAGGACTCTTTAATCTGATAGAATCATCTCAGTAATATCTATGTTGTGTCTTCCCATGACTATAAGTTGGTAGGATTACAACTGAGTGGGAATTTTCTGATGAGATGCTTTTGAACTGCAACCAGGAGGTACCAGTTTTGAAAATACTTTTGATGATAAGAGATTCTCAAACTATGAATAGAGTTTCAAGCCAAAACTAGTGAGTCGTCAGGTGGGCAAATAGAAGTAATGTAATTGTAGGGGGTGTGGAAAGCAAAGTTATGTGCTCTCATAGCACATAATTCATAGTTTTCCTACTGCCTTATGACAGGGAGTGTGCCATCAGCTGAGTTACCTGCTGCTCTGGGAAATACCTCATTTCCCCCTTTCTTTTTCCTCTCTCTTCTTTTCTATCATGACTTCTCCCATCCCCTTTGCCATTAATAACAGCTGCTTACAGAAACAGTTTTACCCAAAACAAAAGCAACCTTTCAGAAATACCCATGCCACCCAGATAAAGGACAGAAGATCCCTAATTTCAAGGACATTCCAAGGTAGGGAAACTGTTTCCTGCATAGCTGTGAAGAAGATGCCAAGGTGGCTCTTGATGCTGGTTCTTGTAGTGTAGTTATAATAGAGAGATTTCACTAGTTCTGATACAGGCTGCTGTCTGTGAGGCACTTAAAGCAGATGTTACAATGTGATGTAATGCTTGCACAGTGATTTTTCTTAACTTAAACAATCAGTTACACTCTACATGGGACAGTGTTCTTCAGAGAAAATTTCCTATTCAGGTGGCTTCTTCAGCATTTTATTTAGGCACCTATGCTTCAGCAAACATCTTGCTTCTGCCACAATGTAAATAAGGTGTTTTACTTGTAAATAAAATATTGGCTGATCTAACAGGAAAGATTTGGGTGTATATTGCATAGGGGCTCTAACTGAGAGTAGAATGTCAGTGAGAACAGAAGCAGATAAAAATTACATGGTATTTATATAAAAAGAAAGGTGTGACATTCTGTGAAGAGCAAAGACAATCCCTGGGAGAAGACTGGCAGCAAGTCAAGCTATTTAATGCATAAAACAGTGCATGCAAAATAGGACAGATTTGGATCTAAGTATCAACCTAATGTCTAATTTCAGGAGGGTTTTGAGCAATAAAACTTGTCATTTGTAAGCTAACAGCTATCACAGGATGACAATTTTTGATAAGAATTTATGAATTATAAATTTTCCCTTTTGACACTGTGAATTAGAACAGATTAATCCTGTTTCTTACTACAGTAAACAAGGAATGTTTCTTTCTCAGTTTTACAGGTTTTGCTCATATATTGTAACTTCATTCTCCCTGTGGAAATCTGTTCCAAAAGAAAATTTTATTAATTTGTTAGGGTACTCCAAAATAAAGGAACTCTGGGCTGCATTTATAGTTTTGTTCTCAAAACCTTGTGCGTTAAAACACAGTAAATAAATATCTAGGTTTTAGTCACTCTGATGAAACTAAAGTAGCTGTGAAGTGTCCAGTTGTGTTATTTTCAGCAAAGTGGAGATGATGGTGCAGAATCAGTCTGGGCTAACCACACACAAAGTTACCTTCTGCTCACAGTAAGTTTTAAAGTTTGTTGAAGAACTTTCACTTCAGACAGTTTTGCAGCTAGCAGGGAGGACCTGCCAGTTTCTGCAGGCCTGTGCTTTCTGTCTTGCCCCTCTGCAGTCATGGTGCTTCTCACACTCTAAAACAATGAAAGAATAGGATAAGGATTTCAGCAGAGCTACATCTTTATGGCAAGATGTGCTGATTGATCAGGTTAAAGCAATGTGTGCTGGAAATTTTCAGGGAGCCTAAGGCAATTGAATGCCCAATGGCCACTGGAGAGCAGTAAAAATAGGGTACTTATGATCAAGAAGTTTCAAAAGTTTTTGTTTAGGAGTTTTTTTATCAAACATGTCAGATCTGTCCGAATTTCTCTTTGTTGTTCATCCTGAATTATTGTCAGTAGTGCTGAGCTCAGCTAGTTCAGTCCAAAGGGGATTACACTACATAACAGATGTGTTGGCAATGCAGATAAAATAAATGCTAGTTTTGTCACATAAATGGATATTATCATTACGGAGCAGGACATAACAGGAGGCTTTGTTTGACAGTGCAGAACAGTGATCAGGGTTGCTTATAGCCTCCTTCTTTCCAAAAGATTTAGGAAAAAAAATTACCCCGAGCTGTAGCCAGTTGGTTCAACAAATAACAATTTGGGCTTCTCATTGGCCTGTGGCACTTTGGTGCTTAGACCAGAGCAAATGGAGCCTTCACCATTGAGAGAATGAAACTGTGTTGTTCTCTTTTGTACTTGCTACAGCCTACAGTCCTGGTACAGTTTCCCCAGCTCAGCTTGTGCAAGGTAATTTGGTGGAGCTGTTTGCTCCATTTCCTGGGTTTTTTTTTTTTGGTTTTTTTTGTTTTTTTTTTTCCCCCCCCTGTATAATTTCTTTGTTGCAAATATTTCTGTTCAGTAGCATCTGTAACCCCTGGTGCTTTAAAATCTATAAAACAAACTTCCTAATGCCCCAAGTTCCTTGATTCTCTGCAATGTTTATGCTTCAGGAAAAGTGTTGGCCTAATTTATAAATGTCAGCTTGCATACTCACCATCACCTAGGAGTCCTCAGCACCTCTTTCAAAGGAGTGTTAGTCAGGAGTATTACTGTCTTGGCAAATCTGGCTTTATCACAGAAGCATGTTTCATCCTAAGTGCTGCTTTGAAGCATGCATTTTAAATTGCACAAGGTTAAGGTGTATATAAGGAAGTGAGCATCAGGCAGTGTAAGCCCATTCAGCTGCACTGCCTTGGTAAAGTTGTGTCTTTTTATCTTAAATGAAAATCTAGCTCACAGATTGTAGCAGAACAATAGGATATTTTTTTTTCTTGTTTGTTACACATTTTCACTGCAAAACAGTTCTGGAAACGTTTCAAAAATAAATACTTTTGCATCATCGCAAGTTCTGCATTTTGAATATGAGATAAACATGTTGTGAGATCACAGATCAGTTTAAAGAGAGCTTTGCAAGTAAAATGAAATCTCTGGAGGGCTGTGGGGTTTGTTTTTTTTTTGTTGTTGTTGTTGTTTGTTGTTGTTTTTTGTTGTTTTTTTTTTTTTTTAATCACACTCCATCTTTATTTTAATCACAAAATCAAGAAAGAAAATTATTACCTGAGGATTACCTATCATTCTTCCATTCTTGATTAAGCTTTTCTTTGCTAACTTGTGTACATTTGGAAAGAATTTAAAGATGGTTTCTCTCAGGATCACTTTTTTTCTTGGGATCTTAGTTCAAAGATGTGGCAGGAGTTTTTCTTTATGACTTTAGCAATACCCAGTTGCCTAGAGCCCTTACTTTTATTCCCATCTTGCTGTGGATAGTATTGATTGGTTTTGGTTGCTTGTAAGTATCCGTTCTTCTGAATTGTTAAACTAACCTCCTATCTAAGTTTGTCAGCTTGTCTTTAAAGAAGTCGTCTCTGGAATTTCCAAATTGTTATGTGACCTTCCAAACAAAAATTCCCAGTAAAACTTTTTTCAGATATTTTTGAAATGCAGCATAGTGGAGATCTTTGTGCTTTCCACCAGTTTTCTTTCACCTTCTGTATTAGCCTCATTTCCAGAGCTGATGATAATTGATCACAGTCTCCATTTCTTAAACAGCCTGTAAGAAAACATACTGGCATCCCTGTGCCTCATTACAAGATTCACATAAAATCTTGGGTGACCTTGCCAGATTTATCTACGTTACAGAGACGCTATAAACTGCTTGGGAGGTCAGAGCTGCACAGAAGAGAAGGATGGCTCCTGGAAGGAATGTTCCTGGAGGTAAATCTCATGCTTTTGCATCTCCAGACAGGAGTGGCAGCCTCAAACATCTGGAGCTGTAGTTGTGGCCAGTGTAGCTGTCTATGTGATTTTGTGTAAGTGGTTTAGTAGAGTGAGTGCTACTGAATGCCTTGGTACAGCTCAAATGACTGACTGGATTTGTTTCTTTCCATAGGAGCTCAGGGTGTCTCTTAAGTTCTTTTGTGTTGCATCACCCTGTAAATCAGGAGAAATAATTCTACTTTATCTGTCTTTGTCACAAACCCCAAACCAGTACAGTCTTTTACACTAAATAAATTTAAAAAGGATTCTGAAATACTGCTGTTGGTGGTCAACATACAGGACAGAGGATTGCATTTCACTTGCGTTTCAAAACATTCTTGGAAAGGAAGATGCAAGAAGCCAGTACAAATCTGAAGCTGTTAGGTCCTGATGTGTGAGGTAAGATCTGCTTCTCCAGAAAAGAGACCTAGAGATCTACACAGGTTTGGGAACAGCAGCACTGAAATATTTTGAAAAGCACAGATATTATTCGTGCTGTCAGCAAGGCAGTCTTCGCTTTCTCTAGAGGTGATCTCGAGTGAGGTGGGATCTCCAGTCACAATGAAAGATACCGCATGGTGATTACTCCTGAAGGATATTTATAATTTGCTGGTTCAAAAGAGTCTTGGCACTGTATCTGCTTAGTGACTGTACAGTGCTTAGCTTGTCTGGTGATGAGGAGCAAGTAGCTAGAAAAACTAAGTAGTACTATAACACTTAGGACTTACAGCATAAGAAATGGCAACGTCTCCTTAGTAAAAATGTCCTAAAGGGAAGCCAGATGTTTCACTTCTTTCTCTGTTGTCTATGTTCCTGATCAGAAGAGGTTAAAATGTTAAGAACAAACTCAGACAGTGACAATGCCCATATCGCAAAGACATTTACTGAAATACTTAAATAGTTTACATGACTTTTATGAAAGAGTATTTTTATTTTCCCTTAAATGTCATGTTTTCCTGCATTCTATTCTAGAAGGGCTTTCCTTGGATCCCCTTTTTGTAACCTCTAATAGCATCCCAGCCCTAAGATGCACAGACACCTCTGTCCCCACTGTCCCAAGCTGACCTGCATAAGTCCAGGACTGTACCTTTCTAAGTGACACTGTGCTTTAGGCTGGAGCAGATTGTGGCACAACAGATGAGCATGTAGAAGCAGACTGCTCATTTTAGAGTGTGAGAAAATTACTCTGAAATGACCACAGGGTAAATTTGCCTCCTTCAGCTGTCATGGCTTTACTTCCAATAAACTGGGTTCAGAGTTCATGGCTTTTTAAAAAAAAAAAGCAACTTAAATTTTTAAAGGTGAATACATTAATATGTCCATGACTTTCCATCCAGTCCTACCTTCTCTACTTCTCCGGCACCTTCTTTGAACTCGCAAACAAATCACCAAATTATATTCTGGTTTTGCATGCTGAGAGAAAGGGAAGTAAAAAGTTTTCTTTAGGGCTAGTGGAGACTGCCTGTATATGCCTTTAGTTCTTTGCTGGTGGGCAATTATTTTTATTGCACAAGACTTCTTTCCAGCTGTGAGACACAATCTAAGCAGGGAAAATGGGGTATTATTCCTCATGGTGTGTTTGCTGTTTGCTTCCTTTCCAGTAGCGTGCTGTTTTCTATGAAAAATTCTGTATTCATGCAGACCTGTTTTTAACACTAAACTAAATCTGCGTGTTCTCAAAGCTCCTTTCTTTATAAGCCAGCTTAATAACTATTTTGATTGTTGATGCACATTATATATTTGGAACACACATATCTAAGCAATTAGAGCGGCGGCATTACTGAGGGCTATCTTAAGGAACTCAGAACAGTCTTTTTGTGACATCTGAAACTTTTGGAATGTGCTGGGAAGCTTTATTAATAAAGTAGTTGAATATAGACTTTTAGTGTACATTTATTTATGTTGTAGCTTCTCTGATTTCTAAGCGCTGGGGATAGTTCAAGCCATAAAGCCATCTTTATAAAAGAACTTGCTTGGTATTTCAGAGATTCAGTGAGACCTCACGTAAGGGTCTAGGGATCAGTCAGCTCAGAACAGTAGGGGAGCTTGGACATGGACAGTGTGAGTGTGCCCCACAAGAAAGAGGAATATTCTGAATGTGCTCATTTACGTATGCATCAGCTTTAGTGCATCTAGCTAAGAGCTTGACTTCTACCAGTTGAGGTATGTGGAGCATTATGCATGTGAATCCTTTGTTGGCAGAAAGGTTCACAAAGAATGTAAGAGTATGACTTGTGCTTCTGTACTGTGCTGTTAATATGGTTCACAACTTTGTGTACTCCAGCTGCTTGTCCCCATATAGTACCAGCTTTGGGTATGAGTGCAATGTGGAGCTTACCTGATCCTGGATTTTCTTCTGGGGAAGGAGATAAACTAGCTCCATTTTGTTGGATCCATGAAGCACCAGCCCACTGGTGCTGGCTGTGACACACAAATAAGGGATTAGATTTTTCCTTCAAAATAAAGACGCATTTTCTTTTGAATAGGAGCATTATAACTGAACAGAAATACAGATCTAAACTGTGACAAAACAGAAGAGTTTAGATATCAGCGCAACTTTGCAATGAAGTCTTCAGCAGCAGGTTAGAAATAAAAGACACAGTACAACTTTGGTAGCTTGGGTTTAATGAGCTAGCTGTTTGCATTCTATCTCTGAAGCACTGAATATCTGAACATTTGATCTACCCTGTGACTGTGCTATCAGCTGCCGAACATCAGTCACATTGTTTTTCATGAAAGTCATGCCATACATATACATAAGTGATAGTAAAAAAAAAAAAAAAAAAAAAAGCAATTTGGGGTGGAAGAACTTAGGTTGGTTAAAGCTCAATGTGGACAATGTCTTGTTATTTGTATGGGATATTGGGATGGTATGGATACCGATTTTTTTCTTTATTTATTCATGGAAATATTTTTTCTGTCCCTCTAAAGTGTTTTGGGTGCTTATCTGGTAAAACATGAAAGCAGCATATACGTAATGAAGCAGGAGGAATGTGTCAAGGGCAGAAGGTGAGATGAACTCGATAAAAACTTTCTACTGAGGAGATAATGGTATTCTGGGAAAGGATGAAAAAGAAGGTTGAGAAACTAAAGCTTCTTTCACATTATCTAGTAATGTGTAAATACTAGAGAATTTCCTTTTTAAATGCTTATATATAGTCTTTCCATCCCAAAGCTTATAAAGATGGCACAGTGAGTTCCTAACTTAGGGCAGTTAGCCTAGACTTATGACAATACTTGCAGACAATAAATTGGATTGCTCTAAGAATGACATACCTTCAATACCAGAATTTTAAAAAGCTTTGTGTTTACGGACTGAAAATGTTACACAGATATTTAAAATATGGAAAGTATGGTGTATGTTTTGTCTCTTGGAAATGTATGTTGTTTAGGAAAAGGAATAATTTTATTTCTAACATAGCATGTATTAACATTATTTTTATTTGAAATATTTGATTTAACATCGCTGTGCCAGGATCAGTTTGGGTATGGCAGGACCTTTGTACTTGGTTGCATTGCCACACGCCTCCCTCATCAGCAGTTCTCTGTTTCAGAACAGCTTTGCACAGGTCTTATAGAGAATGTGGGGTGATCATGGCACTACCTCCCAGACTGTGAGTTAAAAGCTTGTTTAAAATACTAATGCTTTCCAAGGGACTTATCTTTAAACTTACATATCTTGTTGGTATTTTTCTATAAATTTCAGGCATTTGAGGCAAAGTAATAACTCTTTAATTTTTAAAAAAATATTGTCCTGGTTCAGCTGGGACAAGGTCGGTTTCCCCTGCAGTTGGGCGGGAGCTGCAGGCGGGCAGCAGCCGGCCCAGCCGGGGGTTATTCACTGCCATGCTGACACCATGTCCGGGCAGCAGGGCCTGGCTGGCCAGTCCAGGGGCAGGAGATGGTTTCAGGCTGAGGGACCTTGTGGGTCAGTTCCTTCACAGATGAAACATAGGCCTATAGGGAGGAGGAGGGGCTTCCTTCGTATTGCCAGAGCTGGCCTGCCACTGCTTGTCTCTGGCAGCGAATTGATATATGATTGTGGTGCACCCCACAGAAACTTCCCCCACATGTGTGGGGTGTGTTGGACTTCACCTGGATCTCCAGGTGACTGCTCATCATTCTGGTTGTTGTAAATCAGTTCCAGCACAGCCAGTTCTCTCAGGTACTGGGTACCTCTCTCCATTGTGGGCAACTTAACTGAGTGACATGTGACATCTTCCTTGAAGGGGTACCTTTCCTTTACACCTGACAGGAGTTGCCTCCACAGGCTGAGAGCTTGTGTCTGTTTCCCAACTGTCTTGTCAATGCTCCCTTCTCTGGACAGGGATCTCAGTTGCTTGGCCTCCTTCCCCTCAGGTTCCACACTGCCAGCCCCACTGGTCCAGCATTGGAGCAGCCAAGTGAGAAGCTGCTCGCCAGGCAGAGGGTGAAATCCTTTCGTATGTCTCTCAGCTGACTCGGGGA
The DNA here is from genome assembly GCF_000691845.1 of Merops nubicus. Classification (NCBI taxonomy): domain Eukaryota; kingdom Metazoa; phylum Chordata; class Aves; order Coraciiformes; family Meropidae; genus Merops; species Merops nubicus. The sequence goes on along the minus strand of NW_008592893.1, from coordinate 10,997 downwards.
CAGGGATCGGGTGACCACCTCTGGCTCTTCCTCCTGTTCTCCTGATGGCCCTGGTTCATAGTCATCCCTCACTATACTGGGCTGATTTCTTTGTGTATTTCTTCATCTCTGTACTGGAGCAACTGATACAGGCACAGGTTAGTTCTGCGGGTCAGCTGCAGCACCTGCTGGGCTCTTTTCAGGTCCAGAGACCTCCTCTTCCCCTGAGGGCACTGAATAGTGCTGAGAAGCATTCTGTAGGAGTGGGCAAGGCCCCAACACATTGCTGTCCTTTGCATTTCTCAGGGATTGTCAACCTGACAACACACTTTTTGTAGTTGCTTTACCAATTTGTTGGGACTCCGTGCTTGTTCAGCGGTAAAATTCCAGAACACTGGAGGTCACCACTGACCTAGGCACTTGCCCATACTCTCCCACACACCCTGCCACTCATAACTGTCCAGCATTGGGGTAGATCTCTGGGTGACGTTCTTAGAGATGAATTGTGTAACCCTGAACAAAACCTGGCAAATACTCAAAACACACAGCACCGAGAGCATGCTGGCCTGGATGGTCCAAGGATAGCCAAAATTCTCAAAACCTGAGTGTCTCCTCACCTGTCTCACCCACAGGCTGGGTGAGATCACTGAAAAACAAGGCTTCATGCACATACCCATTTAACCTCATAGCCAGTGAAACAATCATCTCATAAGCTGCCAGCATCCAGTAAAATAGGACAAGACCCCTCACCCATTTCCCAGAGATGGCAAACACCATACCAGGGAACACAGACAGAACGCAAGGATTAGCACAAAAGACCACCATGCAAGCACATGGGCTAGCATCATGGACATGCACTATTTACCAGAAACAAAAAAGGAAAAAATACGTTTGTATAACAAAGTTGTTTTAAAACCTTTTGGTCAGATTCTCTCATTATCTCAACCCTTCGGGCCCCATGTTGGGCACCAAAAGGAACTGCGGTGGTTCAGCCGGAGGCAGGAGCCGGGCACCACATGGCCGCTCGCTCCCCCTCCACGCCCCACACCGGAGGGTGAAAAGGGAGAAAAATACAAACCCCCGTGGGCTGAGATAAGGAGAACTTAATACAACAGCGTAGAAGGAGCAGTAAACAACAGCAGTAACAATAGAGATAACAACATAAAACAAAAAACCCTGGCCCAGCCCAGCCAGGACAAATATTTTCAGTAATAAATAAACAAATAAATTGAGGATTTAGCTGCTTGGGGGGTGGGGGAAAGTAAAAACAGGAAATGAAAAGCCATTAGGCTGGTATTATTTTAATACCAAGCTTGATCATTTTTTTTTCTCCCTCTGTACTTTCATTAAGTACACAAGGACCCTTTTCCATTACAATTGTCTAGTGAGGTCAAGACTGTTCTGCAATGTGAAGGATGCAGAATCTTTTCTGTGTAGCATAACTATCATGTAGTCATTGTTAGATAAACCTCAGATAATTGCTGGGTCTATTTAAGAACTGCATTTTAAGTCACATTTTAATAACTATGGAAGAGGAGAGCAGCCTGAGCTAGCCTAACTTTGTGGCAGGGGTGTTCTACCATTGCAGGAAAATTAAGTAAAACAGTCCTACTTGTCTATTTCTGCTATAAGAAGAGTATCATTAGGTGCTGTCATTCACTCAGAACTGTTTCTGTAATGAGTTCCTGTAGCAAAGGTTGCAGAAGTGGCTAAAGGAAAATTAAAAAAAAAAAAACAACCAACCAACCAAAAACAACAACACTTTGTTTCACTTAGGAAATTGCAGAATTACTTTTGTTATGCTGGTGAAACAAAAATAGTTCATTAGGAAAAGAAGTGGATTTCAGAGTGGAGGTTTAATTAATAAATAAATAAAAGATGATTAATTGCAAGGGTAGTAATTTTCTAAGTCTTCAGCTTCTAAAGGGAATCTCCTCATTACAAGATAAAGCCTACTGGGCTTATAGTGATAGGCAGTATACTCCCTGACTATCCTGTTTTGGTGTTGTTTGGTTGGTTTTTTTTTTTTCCACAACAATCCTGGAAACACAAGAGTAGCAAGTTGGCTATCAAAATATTATGGAGTGGGTCAAGCTCTCTGGTCAGTATAGCATTGACTCTGATGGGTATCAGCCTTTCTCCCAGACACCGTGCATTGTCCAGGGCAAACAGTGACAAAGGAGATAGCAGGGACTGAAAATGTGTCTTGGAAGCATTTGTTTTAGCTGTAGACCTTTCATGTGCAAAATGACACTGACATTTCAATGTCTTCAGCCCATTTGTTGCAACTGGCAGGCACTGGATGAATTGGACAGGTTTTAGAAGTGCTCAGCTGTCAGGTTGCTTGAGTGAAAGTTGTTATGCAGAGTGGCAGGGCACATTTGGACTTACGATGTGTAGATGTTACACTTGTCTTGCTGTCCCTGCCTATTATGCCTCTCACCTTGAGGTTGCTGTGCCATCTCAGAGAAGCTGCTGCTCCTGTAAAGCTACCTGCAAAGGTTGGGTATTGCCATTTAGTGCATTAAAGAAAATCAGCGCTGATTTTGGTTTACGATAATATGCTGGGCTGCAAACTACTGTGGAGCTTCTCCATAGGCAGCCCAGTAATTTCTGGAAGCAGTATTTTCTGGGAGAAGGAACAACAACTGCTCCAGCCACCACTAGTATTTAACACCTATATCACTCTTGCTAAATTTGCTGTAGTTGTGTATTTTTTATATTATAAAGGGAAGGTAAGAAATTTGAAATAATTTTCATGGTGAACTAAGAAGTCTGTTTAAGCTGGTACTCTTTGCATGTAATAAAGTGGGAAGCACGTATTGGGCAGTGTGTAGCGTGATGGCTACCTGTGCTGCAGGCGTGTGAAGAACATAGCTGTACACAACTTACCAGCTCAGGATTATTTAGTGGAAGCAAAGCTAATTAATTATTCTGTTTTGAAAATGCTGTCTAGATATGATAGTTCAACTGCTTAATACAGTTATAAATGTTATGTGCAAAGGTATCTAATTATTGGAAAAACTCACCTAGGAACATGGATTGTTGCGTAGCAACGATGCAGCGACCTGGTTCAGGAAGTGGTACGGCGACCAATCCCCGGCCGCTCGGACCACGTGCACACAGACACCAATTTGGTGGATGGCAAATGGCGTTTATTCGTGCTTAACAAAGCATTATATAGCTTGGGTTTACAGTATCAGTTCCGTCTGCTTACGTTACAAGCTAAATGCTATTGGCTGTCTGGGGGTGGGGGGTCCTATCTTTCCGTACAGCACGATTTCTTCCGACCGCCAGACCCTAGCTGCCACAATGGATAGTTCTCTATCGCCCACATCATTTGATTAGGATGAGAAGGGTGTTCTGAAAACCATACTGTTGTCCAGCATAAAAAATATCAAAGATTATTGGGTCAGCCCAAGCATTTAGGAGACCAAATGAAGTGGTCATAAATGTTATTTTCTATTCTTTCTTTGTGTATCTCCCTTTAAATATGATTCTGTATCTTTGGCTGGAGACTGAAATGGAAAAGACTAGGAGAAACCTTTTCAGAGGACAAAATATTGGGAGGTTTGATGTTACTCATAAGGTCTATGCATCTTCCAGATGCAAGATGTACTCAGTAGATGGGACACATTTCCAGAAGGTGACAGGTAAAATGGTCCAGGAGAGCCTGCCAGGATCATGCTGTTCTAGTTGGGCATGAACAGGCTTCCCTTCATCCCAGCTTTTATCTTCTGCAGGCTTTGTGATATGCTGCTGCTGTCCCTTCAGGAAACAGTTAGGTCGTGGCAAGATGAACCAGATAAGGCCTTCAGAAAAGAAGCTGTTGGCAGACTTCTGTTGGAAAAAAGGCTCCCAGTTTTACTTATGGTGAATGGGCCACTGTGGCTGTGGGACATGTGCAGGTCCATAACGTTCCTGTCATCTGGCTCAGAGACTGACAACAGCCTCCTCTTCTCTTCTAGAGGGAGCTTTCTTTCACACTGCTCTGTCTTCTGTTATGTGCCTGCCTTAGCTGAAGCTCAGCTGATAGGCACTGAGACGTGGCTGCTGATGCAACATGTTGTAGGAACCTGGCAGTAGCTCAAAAGCAGCACTTCTCTGCAATACAGAACTAGAATGAGGTTAACATCAGATATGACTTTGTATCTCAGCTGTGGTTTTCTAAGGTTTTCTTCTTTGAAGGAAATACTGAAAATTCCTACCAGCACTCTGCAAAATTACTGATCTCTGGTTTTTATGAGCCAAATGGGCATGAATTAGTGGCAGCGTATGCCCTACACTTCAGAGAGCTTCCTGAGCCTGCCTTGAGGGATAGGACTATGTTTTTCATCTGGCATTTGAGAGGGCGGGAGAAGTTTATCACAGACTTTTCCAGTGTAGTGGTTTTATCCCATCAAATATACCTGTATTTAGCAATTTGTTCTATGGAGTATAACGGTGGTCTCTGCAGCACTTCTGTGTTTCTCGATTATGTTTGGATTGTGCAATTAGACTGTGATTAGGTGGTTTAGTTCAGAATAGCTCTGAGAGCTGCAATTTTGTGGCTATAGTGACAGCAGCAAAGGTAGTTCTCAGCAACACCTTTTCTGACAGTGTGATCTTACAGTGAGTATCTGAACTTTGGCCAAAGGCCTTGAGGGAAAAATTTATGCATCTAGCTATATGCCTTGGTGCAGTCTATCAGTGACTGTGTTTTTCAGACCTGCATCTGTATAATGGCTCTTGTTACCTGCTGTATCACTTGGCACTTGAGTCCTCTTTTCCTGCAAACCCTCTGTGCAGAAAACACCAGCGGATCCCTACTAAAAAATACAATTAGTAATTTCTTGATTGGAAGAATAACATGCAGTAATTTAGTCCACTTTTGCCCTGTTAGCAGCAGATTGACTGCTTTCTTCCAATTTTGCTATGAAAGAATATCCTAAAAAACAATTAACCTTGTAACATTAAAAAGGTGTATATGATTTCCATTCAGGGACTCTGGAGACACCTGATTAACTGTTACTATTATCTTTTTCACTGGATAATTGTTTTCACTGTAGCTGGACAGTGATGCTGCCTCTCAAGGCTTCAACAATGATTTTCTTTTTCACTGAAATTTAAGCAGAAGCTTTGAAAAGGCATTTTGGGAGACATCGACTTCTGGCCAGCTTACCCTTCTTGGAATGAATATTCACATTCTACCCTGGATAATTTGTACTCTTATTTTGTTATTTGTCAGGTAATGATTGGGTGGGCAGAGGGATTTTTTAGGGTGGTATTTGCCAAATTTCTTTCTTTTTTGGAAACTTTTGGTTTATCTGAAACTGAGTATTTCTGGACTCACACAGCTAATTGAAAATGTTCTTAGGTGTTCTGCAGATTGCCCCAAATTTAAATGAAAAATGTAGCGGTTTCAAACCAGTTCTTACTGTAACAAGACAAAAAAGAGTTCATAGAAGATCACCTGATAATTTTACCCCATCTACTTGGTCCAAGCAGTTGTTGTGTAAGGAGCCTCTTTACCCGTGGTGGTTCTAATTCACAGCAATAACTAAGTGCTCTCATTAGTGGGTTGTTTTTCTGCACAGACTATGGCAAAATGGAGTCACTATTCAGTTATTACTCCACCAAGCCAGAACTACTGAAGATGCAAAGCAAGTAAAGCCATTTATTAACACTCTACAAGTTTCTGTTAATGAAAAGATAAGCACATTCCCTTACATTTGCCACAGTTTAAAAGTATTACGGTTACATTTGATGTTCAGGGCCCATTTATAAATATTTTATTGCAGTTCAATAATTGATAAAGTGATTCACAGCCACCTTGATAATACATTAATGCTTGCAGAGTACATTATGCTAACCATATTAGCTGAAAATACGTTTTGCAATTGTAGTGGTTTGTTGGTGCATCATCTGTTAAGCTTTTATTGCCAAAGCCTTTTAATTGTTTCTTTGGTTTGTTATTTGAAATGGCTGACTATTTATCTGAAGAATGCTTAGCCTTTCTGCCTTTTTTTTTTTTTTTTTTTTTCCTATTAGTACATGTGTGATAGAGGTGCTTGTAATAAATGCAGACTGTTATAACCTTTTTGTGGTCTGGTATCACAGGGTTTGTTATGCATGAAAACACCTTTCTTCTCCATGTTTGGAAAAATGTCCCTCTGAAAAGCCTGGTGAATTCAGAAACTGCTCAGTCACAACTTCTTCCAAGGTCAAAAGGCCCTCAAAATGAGTATCGCAGCCTGATCTCTTCTTTTCATGGGCTTGTCATTGCACCAGGAACAAGATAAGTGGCAGCCTAGCAGCTGACTGCTGAAATGCTTCCAAGATCTCCCCAGAGAGGTTTTAGTCCACCCTAGGAAAGATTATTGTTCTATGTCATATGGCTGTAGGTAGCCTAGCAGAATTTTGGCAAAGGGAGCCATTATAAGAAACATGGTAAAAACCTGTGTAAAGGCAATAATTTAAAAATTTTTTCTTCTGCATTCTATTCACCTATGAAACTAATTTCCTCAGAAAACTGTCAGGTGAAAATCTTAACAGAATTAAAGATAAACTGGGATATTACAGGGATAAACAGATTGTGTACTGGCAACAGAAAATACTAAACAAAAGAGGCTTTTTGGAAGGAGTAAATGGACTTCTACAACAGGAAGCACCATCTGTCTGTTCAAAGTTGGGAGGATGCCATCCTGTACCTTGGTCCAAAAATCTTCCTTGCATCTTGTTCTGAGGTACCTGATATTAGCTGCCATCAGAGGCTGGGAATGAGCCTTAGTGCTCTGGTTTAACCCACTCCTACAGTCTTTACTGAAGCCTTTGAAACATGTTTGCTATAATATTATTCCATTCTGTGTCCCTTGGCCTCTGTGTTTAGCCACAAGGGCAATGTCTGATGCATCTGAGTAACTTGCTGAGAAGGTGCATCTTGGTGTTCACAATCAGTTTAAACCATAAAATAACAGTTATACATACAGAGATGGCTGGAATAGAAAAGTTTTTTCAAATAAGAGTATTTTCAGTGCAATTTATTTTTCTAATTCATTATCATCGTGTTCAGTCTAAACAGGTTTGTGGAAAGCCAGCCTAAATCAAAAGCAGCTGGGTTTCTCTATCACGCTCATTTCAATTCTACTTAACCAACTTTAGTCAGCATCTTGACAGGAAAAACAAACAAACAAAAAAACCCCAAAAAAAAACCCCAAACAAACCAAAAACCTGCCATCACACAAGTCACTGAGTGTTTTGGTTTTCTTTTGAATAGTGTTAGAGGTAAAACACTGAGCGGAGAGGTGAGCTTTGCCTAGGCTGGATAATGTATGTTTGGGTTCAGATTTCTGTGCTGCAGTTCCTGATGAGAGTGCTGAGTAAAAAACATGACAGAATTTTCAGACCCGGCTTTTGTGGCTTTCCTAGGAGATCAGCTGGGAGCTGTTGGGTGCTGAGCTTGTTTAAAGAGCCTATCTTCTGTAAAGTCTGATAAAAGGTCTAATTTTAGGCATGCCAGTCAGGAAACTTGTTTCCTTTGTGAAATTGTTGCATAGCATTAGTTTTCAACTGTGATATTCACCTTACATTTTCATTACCGTAGTGTCACCTGTTATTTGTAGTGAAAGTCTTCATGCTACACTAAACCATTCCTTTAGCTATCTGGCATTCATACCTTTCAAAGAGTGCTGTGGATTATCATTCCTCTCCTCCTTTTGTGTTTTTGTCTTTCCTTTTTAAGTTGGAAGTGCTCAGTTCTATAAACACTCAGTTATATGAGGTCACGCCTCTCAGTGCAAAGCATGAGGAAGTCTTGTCACGCCTGTTTGCAAACAGTTCTATAAAAACCTCTTTGATACGTGAGATATGTAGCATATGTTGTGAAACTTGCTGATTTTGTAAGGTCAGGAAGATTGCCTCTTATGACCTAAAGATTTCATTAAAATGCTTCTCATTTTACATACTGATTTGAGAAATGTGTGCCATGATGAACTGTTCTCTGCTTCTACTGAAGAGCTTGGCTTTTGCCAGTAATGTTAGGCTTGGCAGTGAGCTAAAAGAGGATTGTGTCCATTGTGCTGCCCAACAATAACCTCTGCAGAGTCAACCTATGAGACAGCTGAGTAGCTGGGGGTTTTCTGTGTCACAGTATAATCTGAAGGGGTAGGGAAAAGAAGACTGTTTTGGAAGAAGAATTTTAGAAGAGACTTCTATAAAGCGAAGGGTCAAAACTTAACTTTAAAAAATCCCCAACAAAAACACTGGGAAGTGTCTTAATGGGTTTATTAAAGAGATTATGTGAATACACCTCTTGAGGTGGTGTGAGAGAGCATCCTCTATTTCCAGCAGAGATAATCTGGAATGCTCATTGTAGAAAACTTTTGCTGTTGCTGATAGAAGAGCTCATAGTTTTTTGAAGAAATGTTTTTCACTTTAGAACTGATTCATCATTGGAAAGTGATGACCTTTAAGGCACTCTGGCAATATCTTTCTAGGAATGACTTAATCAGAAAGGACAAAAGTTATGGACATTGGTCAAGAGTTACAGTGAACTACATTTTAAAAACACAGTAGAACAGATACCTACAGAAAGAAGTAGCTTAACCTAAAATGTTCAGAAGATGCTAGAGTAGTGTTTGAGGTAGGTAAGAGAGAGAGATTGTGTTATCTGACTAGGCTTTACTATCCAGAAAAGTGCAGGACACGCATGGGTTCTGTGTTTGTCAGTGGTGTGTAGATGTCTTTGGTGCATAAGGTGGTGTTGTGATGGCAAACAAACACCTTAAGGAACCTGGGCCACTTCACCAAATGACACTATGATTGAAATTTATTCTAGAGCTCTGGCTGTAATATTTTTGGATTAAAATTATCAGTAAATTTCAAGATAGGGACGAGATGTAAACTAGAAGCCTGTTGAAGGTGTTAAAATCACATTAACATAACACAGTTCAGTTTACAAACCTGGATCTCTGAAAGTGTAAATGAACATCTGGTGCTGGTGCTAATTGCAGTGATCTAAAGTAGGTGGCTGTGATTTTGAGAAGGAGAGATTAGCAAGGCCCTGCAGTAGTGCTATTGACATCTGAAAGGGGTAATTTTAGAAGTGTTCCTGCTTGTGTACAAAGACTTTTTGTGTCTTTTAACTTTTAAATCAGCCAGCTTACTTGCACACTATGCCTGCTCTTCTACTATTGACATGGCTTTGATGTGTAAAATCTGCATTGCTAGAACGACTGTTGATTTTGGGTTCCTTTTTTTTTTTTTTTTTTTTTTCTGATTGGCCAACCAGAGAAACCTAAGGGCAATGCTCCCAAATTTCTGAAAACAGAGTGACCCTTTAGGAAAATTAGGTCAATTTCATCTACCTATCTGAAAGGTGTCAAATATGGCCAAAATATTTCCATTTTTAGGCCCTATATGTTCGGATTCCATTCACCACTTTAGCTAGTATCTCACTTTTCTTAATCAAGTATATTTTTTTTTGTTATGCTCAGTCTTAAATGTGAAATAGTTAATTCTACTCTTTTCACAGATAAGGAAGGTTAGGTCAAAATTTCATCAGCCACCTTGCTGATGAAACAAATATTTGTCATAAGAGCCCTACGCTGTAGTCCTCTTTGAAGTTAATCTTTTAATGTTACCTGATTCATTATATGATTTTTAATTTAATTTCAAAATTTACTGTATTTGTGTATTTGCAAACATTAGTGAAAGTGAGCCAAACTTCAAAAACTCTCTCTTTCTTACAGAGTCCTGACAGATTTATGAGAGGCTTGTATTACCTGGGCATGTTAAGCTTTACAGAAGAATTGCACTCATGCCTGAGAGACTGAATAGAGCAGTTGTTAAATCAAAGAAGAGGTAAAGCTGAAGGAGATCTGGTTTTTGGTTTCACCACTGGTAAGATTACTTATTCTAAAAAAAAAGAAGGTAAAGACACTAATGATTTCAAGCTAAATGGATGTGTGGTGGTTGCTTCTACAGCTTTGGTTTATTCAAGCAATATTTATCTCCTTTTGAAATAAAGTAAGGGACACATGTAATTACTCTGTTGCTGTGGAGACCACAAATGTATGTAGCTCATTCACTTAATTTCTGTTTTCAATGCCATGAGACATCTGTTCAAAGTGATGGTCTTAGGAAGGGCAGAACCCTTGCAGGAGCAAAATGCTGTGAGGGGGAAAGTGGGCTGATGCCATGCAGAGAAGTAACAGGGCCTGACAAGGACATCTAATGAAAGAGAAAGTAGGTAAATTGTGTTTTTCCATCTACCTTGCTCCAGTGAAGCTGCCTTATAAAAGAAATATTTATGGATTTGGTTCACCCAGGGCATTGGGTGACTGCCACAATCTTCAGTGGCACCTGCCTTGTTGGTAGATGGGATTTACATGAAGTAAAATTAAAGAATGAAGTAAAATTAACAGCTCAAGGCCTTCAGAGTATTACAGTGTCTCAACTGATTTAACTGGGATGAGCAAGAGAAACTCAGAGAAATAGAAAAACCTATGTAGGAGACTTGAAGACATCATGAAGCAGTCTAGTCGTCACATGGTATGACTTTCAGGTCCTGTGTTGGTAAGAGTGAATAAAGTCTCCTGACAAGAAGTCAGCAATGTGAATGGAGAGAAAGATTTCCTGGGTAGCCACTGCTGTCTCCTTCCCTCTGCTCAGGATGGTGGTCTGATATCCCTGCATAATGTGGATGCACACCCAGGGACATATATCTCAGCTGTTGGAAGAAGATACATTATTCAACTGGGAATTTGGCTAAAAGGGATGCAGATGTCAGGGTGTTTAATGCCAGTGTGAGCTTTGAAAAGAATAACTTGATACATGTGTGAGCGTGACAGACACAGTTTTTATGCCATGTTGCAGCAGAGCTGCTGGTTGTGCTTTTGGAATATGCATGCTCATTACATGGAAGGGAAAAAAATGAAATATTGAATGCAATAGTAAGGTCTTAGGTAGTAGATTTGAGACAATAGTCTACATGATAATGGTCTCAAGTGACCTGGAATGGTCTCAAGTGACCTGGAGAA
>NW_008592892.1:0-1771 GCF_000691845.1 Merops nubicus | reverse complement strand
AAAAAATAAAATAAAATAAAAGGGAGGGTGAGGGAGGGAAATCTCTTCATCAGAATTATAACTTTCTTCTCAGCTTCTCATAGAATTGCATTTCTTTTTGCAGAAATTTAGGAGAAGTTAAAATGTAACGATGAAGCTCGTGGTGTATTTCTGACAGAAAAGATATGCCAGTGAAGTAGATGATAAACTCTGCACTTAATAGTGTGTTAACCATGCTTATCAAATTTCTTTTTCTTTAATATTTTGTCTGTGTAAACTTACATTTGTGACAAAACTGGCTATTACACCAAGCTGTTAACTGAACAGTTAGCAGGACACTTCTATATGTATTCTTAGGCAAAAAGACCATGAAATGTCTCAGTTTTGAAACAAGATTTGAAATACAAACATGGTAACTGTTGACTGTATTACAAGAAGATGAAACTGGCAATATACCTGAAACAAATTAAATTGGTGATTATACTCCTTCCCCCACACCCTGTCACATAATTCAATATTTCTGCATGCTTCACTGTGTTCCTTGTAAATGGTTTGCCCTCCATATGTTTCTATAATTTAAAACTGACACAGTTGTCAGGTTGTCAGGATTAGTGATAATACAGTGGGGTTTATATTCCTTCCAATGCACTGAATCAGAAGATAATCCAGTAACACATCTGCTATAAAAATGGTATTACCTAAGTTTCTGAATGTGTACTGCATATTACACATGCACACGCACACACACACAAAAAAAAGGCAGAGTCTTTACTCAAAGGACAACACACACACACACACACAAAAAGGCAGAGTCTTTACTCAAAGGATAGGCTGGATAATACAGGTATGACCCTTTTCTAGTACATTAAAAAATAAGTGATGAGACACTGATGCTGACGTTCTGTAAACATGCCTCATCTGAGTTGGTAGTAATGGGGACCCTTAATTTTCTGTGGGATTTGAAAATAGCTGTGTGATCACTGTGCTCTGCCTGCAAACAGATCTCACTAACATTAAAAAGTACACACACACGTGGGAAGATAGACAAATGAAAGAGGCATTGAAACCTTACAGATGCAAGTATTTTGTCACTGCAAAATACAGCTGAAAATGAGAGAACTTTTAAGATGAAGGTATAAGGTACATTGGTACTGTTTGCCAACACTATGTGTATCAGAATTACAGTAACCAGCAAACTTTCACCATTTAATTTCCCTTTTCCCATGCATCTACCCTCTAGATCAGAATTTTTCCAGTCCTCTGTGAGAAAATGATAGGATTCCAGAAGTGGCTAAGGGGTTACATAGAATATATGGGACATATCTTGAGGGAATAACCTTTGCAGATCACTGCAGAATTTATATTTAATGCATTATAGTGTCATTACACTTATGCATGCCATATTTTAAGTAAATCTAACATGCTATTTTAACTTCTTTCAGCGAATACTCTTCTTTCTATTACAGTAGAAAAAAAAATCTAAGAGCTATATATTCTATCTGTGGCTGGGATAGATGAACAAAGACATCTCTGAACTCTGCTGGCAGGGTACACCTACAGTTTCCAGCTATTGGAATGTGGCAATCAATGCAGGAGATATCCCCTACACAGCACAGAGGATGAATTCTACTGCATGGGGTAGTGTGCAGTAGGATAAAAATGAAGGGACCACCTGCTCTCAGCAGCTTTGTGCTCCATATTCCTCCCAAATAATTATACTTAAATTGCCTCTTTCTGTCAATTTGTGATTTACTGATGTTGTACTTAATTTCCTACTACAACAGGAATTATA
>NW_008592891.1:50487-51287 GCF_000691845.1 Merops nubicus | reverse complement strand
TTTTGACTGTGCTCTTTATAGTCACATGTGCTCTAGTTGGAAGAATCACATCTTTGTATATCTTTAACTGTAAAACTTTCTCCTCATCTTGTCTTTTGATAACATTCTTTGGAAGTATTGAACAAGATTTGAGGTAAATTTTAGGTATTTTAGGGTTGGGTAACTTTTTTTTTTTTTTTGTACAAAGCTGATGTGTTAAAGATTTTGAAGGACTAGAAATGCTTATCTGGAAATGTTTACTACATTTTGATCTAATAAAGCAGTTTTTAAGAGGACAAATATGCTGATCAAGCATTGTAGCATGAGCGAGAGGGGACCTGCATTTCTAGATGTAAGAGTATTTCTTAATTTTTCTAAAGAAAATACTTAAAAAAACACATGAAATGCTAACAAAAGTAATATGCTACAATAACTTGATATTGGCTGTAATGTGAATTAGAAACTGTTTAAATACACTAGTTCTAATTTTAACAAACAAATTTTTGTTTCTTCTCTTACTGATACCGTATTAGAGGATCATACAAGAATTCTAGGAAGAATCACTTTTTACTAGTTGCTGTTTAAAACAGAAACCCATGAAGACATAGGCCTTGTCTTAGGGCAAAACGGAGCAAACGTCTCAACAGGTTTGGTGGTTTTTTGTTTTTTTTTTTTTTTTTCCTCCAGCACTGTAAGGGGATTTGTTTGATTTGCTGCCTTATTTTCTGTGCTCTCCACTTTCTACACAACTGGAAATCATCCCTGGATTACTGGATGGGGTGGTTTTTCACATACCACATTGTAATCAAACCCAGGGCATT
>NW_008592891.1:47614-50456 GCF_000691845.1 Merops nubicus | reverse complement strand
CATTCCTGTTGAGAAAACTGCACCTTTTCAAGCAGGGTTTGTGAGACAGATCAAATAAGCAGCTGTTTCTTGATGGAAGGAAATGTGCTGTGTTGCAGACAACTTCTCCTGCTGGGCGTTCCCACCGTGCGTCTAGATACTCGCTTCTACATGTGGAGCTGACAACTGGTACAGAAACAGAACTCTCTGTGGGCAGGTTTATTAGGTGCTGTGGTACTGAAAGTCTTGAATATTTGACGTAGAAAAGGACTTTTGTTTTAGAAACGGGGGCTTCAAGCTGACTTGAGTGTGTGGGTTGTGATGTGTGGGTTTTGTCAAGATGATAATTTAAGAGTGAAGTAAAATGGATACTTGGGCAGTCCAGAATGTTACAGATGCCATGTAACTTAATTATGACAAAACTGTATTATGATTCTGCACTGCACCCTCCTCCTCCACACAGGGATAAACACACATGCACAGTTATTTTTGCCTAGCTTTTTGGCAAGGCTTATACTGAGCTTCCATGTGGTGTTCAAGCAGTAAGTGTGAAGGGAATCTACACTTGTGGATGAAGGTTACAGTGACTCTGATCGTGGTAGGCTTGTTTGTTTTGTGATTTTTCAAATTAGTGTTACAGAGGAAGTATTCTCCTGAGATCTTTTGTGTGTATCGGTGATGGTAATGTGCTTGTCCACAACTGGTTTGGAGAGATGCCCATCAGGGAAACGCAGAGGGGAGAGGCTGATGGCTGAGGTAGAAGTGACCAAAGGGAATGCAGGGGCCTACAGACAGGCTATATGTGGTGGATGTTATTTTATTGCATAGTACATACTTACTCCCATGCTCAAATTCACCTTACTGCCGCTTTGCTTTTTGTTTTGTTCAGCTGTGGCTGTGAAGCAGGAGGCTGTGTTGCAGTACGTATTGCTGATAATCAGTGCCTAATTTTCTCCATGGTCTCACTTTAAGTCCCTTCCACCCAATCTGTTGTCTGAAGTGTTTAGCATTTAGCACTTTTTTCACTCATGCTTTTGTCTGACCATGTTAGAGCTGGATTTCCCCTTTGCTTGTACTGTGTGCAGTAGAAGAACTCTGTGTACTGTTCTTCTCAAAGTCTGGCCTGCTTTTGCAGAATTGAACAAATACTTTTCAAGGCCTGTGTGGGCTTTGAAAATGTGTAATTCAAGGTTTCCGAGAGTTCAAAGAGATCTGTAACGATTGGTAAATTATATATAGAAGGTTATGGTTATTGCTTATATGAAAATGTTAAATCACTGTTTGCTACTTAAATACTTCAGCACGGCATTAAGTAGGTACTGCATGTGCTTAACCTGGCTCTTGCATAAAGTCTTGCAGAAATGCATACAGTGTTATGCATGTGTGTAGCTCCTTTGGAGACTGGTCAGATGAGTCAGTGCTCCTGTACATGCCACCAAGTGTTGGGTATCCATAGTTCTTGAAACTGTAAAGGGACTAGAACTTGTACTTTCAGTTTTCATCAGTTTCACTCATATGAGTGATTCAGAAGAAAATGTGGAAGTTTTGTCAGAATCGTTGTGGGTGTGCAAAAATGCATGGAGAAAAAAAAAAATTGCACAGATAGCTTAGCTTTGATTGCTTGATGAGTCTGAGCTCATATGGACCATTTGCATTTTAATGTTCAGTGCAAGTTGAGCCACAGCTGTGGATAATTCAATAGAGTTTGAAATTCTGCTTTTGGTACTAATTGCATTTGGATGCCTGTGGAAGGGGTGCACAGTACCCCCTCGGGGTTTTGAAATTTCCTTTGTGGCAGTGCATATCTCCAAATTTACCCTGTTAAGGAGAATTGTTTTGAAGGAAGTTACTAGAAGACTTTTTGCTCCTGTGGGGATGGAGGCCCTGCTCAGCTGTTGCTGGTAAACTTGTACGCTACTCATGTGGGAAGGAAGTACCATAGGAAGCATCTTTCTTGTCCTGCTCAAAAGGATTGATTTTGTTTGTTTTTAATAATAATTTCTTCTAAAAATCCCCAAAGCATAAAGTTGTTACTAGTGGGGGAAAAAAAAAAAAATCTAAAGGATGCATTTTGTTTGCTTGTGTAGTGATAAAACAGTGTCGTAGGAGCATATACGTATTCCTTTTCCATTTATTGGTGCTTAAGGAAGGGCACATGAGTAAATATAAGCCTTTTCTTTCGTAACTTTTTGGTTTTATTTGGTTTATGCAGTGTTACCTGAATGTAGAGAGTGTCTTCATTGCTGATATTCAGAAATGGCTTTTAATTATATCTCAATACTTTGCTGATGTTGGGGTCTGGTAAGAATAGATTAAAAGAGAAGTTGTTTTTATTGCTTAAAATATCTTTTTGATAGGGCTCAATATGAAAAAACAGCATTTTGGAAGTGAAAATCCAAGAATTCTCAAAAAGGAGAAGGCTAGGAGAGCACCAGTGATATGCCTAACCTTTCCCAGTTGCCATGAAAATATACCTCATGATTTCTGCTAGCTTCTCTTCCGTACTTTGAGGAGGGAAGTCATGTTCAGCCACACTCCGTGCTGGGCTGCTCTTCATCAGCCTCTTGTTTATTTGTGAAGGGATGTCACTGCCAGGCTTTCACAGTGACTAGCCCTCTTTATCCATGGAGCAGGAGCAGCCTGGCAGTGTGATCTTCATCACTCTGCCCGAGTGCTTCTTACAGGGATTGGCTCCTTATGGATATGAAGGGCTGAGTGAGGGGAATGTTTTTGAAGGATCTTTGCTAATAAAATACTGAATCACCGGAAGCAGGTAGGATGTGAGGCTCCTTCGGCTCTCCTGGAGGCCTGCTGCAATCGCAGGGTGGTAAGATTTCAGGTAAAGTAGTCATACTTACTTTGA
>NW_008592891.1:18034-47598 GCF_000691845.1 Merops nubicus | reverse complement strand
CTTGTTTTCACTAAGAAGGGTACTTTTGTTTTAAGAAGGCTGAATCATCATTGCATAGCACTCTTCGTGGATTTTCAAAGTGTGGCGTTTCAAGTATGCATTTTAAGCCCAAAGAACTGAAACTGTTGAGAGAATTGAGAACTTTCAGAATTCGTCTTAGAGTCAAGTGCAGGAAGGGGAATGTTAGCTTTTAATCTTCACTTTAAACTACTGTCTCTGTATTTATGTTAGCTGTAAATGTTTTAAATTGAGAGGAAGAGCAATTTTGTCCTTAAGGTATTTTCCTGCCTTTTGTTTTTCTCCTTTCTTTTCCTCTCATTAATACTCGTAACTCTGGTCAGGGAACTGAAACACTAAATTAAATGCTCTGTTGACTCCCCTGTGGAGATAATATGCCAGGAAAACAGATGGCTTTTTTTTTTTTTTTTCCCCCTTGGTAAACTCATTTTACCATTTGCTTCAGCGAGTATTATCTCTGTAGTTCACTGTTTTATGGAAACTCAGATGCAAATGATATCCGTGAAAATACTAACCGTCTTTGAATCAAGAAGGTTCCACACCGACATATGTAAATACCTTGGGTTGTCCTTCAGTTATACAAGTGACAGAACTTAGATCTTGTAGTTACATGTGGCTTCGTGGGGTAGATAAATGGATGAAAACGGTCCGAAAAGGAGAAGGCACCTTAGTGTATTAGAAGTGTGTTTAAAATACCTATTTTTAAGTCATTCCTAAGAGGTTTTGGTTTTCTGTGTATACATTCACAAACCTATCTGGCATGTTGTTTCTTTCCAGCAACTGTTTTGAAAATGGAATGCTGTTTTCACCTACATCATTTTACTAGCATTTGGTATTTCAAAAACATAGTAGAATAGATCTCAATTATTTATCCCTGAACAATCAATTAATTCAGAGTCAGGTACTTGGCTACTGAGCTCTAGTTGTAGCCTGCAAAAGCAGGAGTGTTACTGTTGAACAAGAGGAAAATTAAAAACAGTGTAAAAATGTGAATCAGTTGCATCCTGCAGATGTAATACGGGAATGATTTCAGTGCAATAGGATTTTTTTAATCTGCTTTATCTGCTGCTTTTTTTAGGCACTGGTAATTAGCTGAAGAGGCTGGAATTTAGAATACACAAACATTACATCATTTATTGCCAAGTCTTATTCAACTGACTGTCATCTTCATGTTACTTCACTACTTAACAGTACAGTCTTGGTGTGTCATTATAGGATTTGTTTTTTCTTTGTCATCTGACCATTTTTTAATGAGGTTTGGTTGGTGTTGTTGTCTGGAGATACTGCTTGATGTGTTGCTCAAGAAATATGGATTCACAAATGAGATGTGTGGAAATGTGCTGTGCAGGGCTGGGGGAGATTGAGTCCACTCCCTCATGACTCTAGGTACTCAATGTTATGTTCAGGAAGGTGTGTAAGTCATCAGCTCCCATTGTGCACTGTGGCTGTAGGTAACTTCCTAATGCCATCTGATAAACGTACATCCTGTAGTACAAATCTGGGGCCTGTGTCCTGCAACAGGTTATGGAAAGAGAGCTGGAGGGCTCAGATTTCACTGGACAGTTAAATAAGTTTGGTTTGTTTTTTGTTGGTTTTTTTTTTTTTTTTTTTCTGAACTGTTCTATATACATTCTTGAGCTATGATTGGGGGATGTCTCAAAATCGTGTTTCAAATACAACCTTTCCAGTATCTTTGTTCATGTGCACAGCTGATACCTGAATGGCAAAAGCTTTGATGAGGCAGGTCACAGAGACAGCGGTGCAGTGATGTTTTCATGTTGTAAGACTCTCTGATTTGCTTTATTCTTAGACTCAAAAGGAAGAGAAACTGCGGCAATGAAAGCTGACTTACTGAGGGCTCGAAATGTGAAGAGGTATATTAATCAGCTGACGGTGGCAAAGAAGCAATGTGAGAAGAGAATAAGGCTCCTGGGAGGACCTGCTTATGATCAGCAAGAAGATGGCATTTCTGATGAAGGCGATGGCCCTCAGAGTCAAAAGGTACTAATTGAACAGCACATACATTGTCTGAAGGTCATTCTAAACGTGTTAGCACTGGATCGTGTTAGCCTCACTATCATTAATCTCTCCCTTCCCTCAGGAGTCAAGTACAAACTAATTGCCATATTGTTTATTTACCTTGGGAAAAGATTACTGAAGTACCTGAAAAGACATACTGGTCACTCAGCTTGGAGTATTGCTAAGTGTGAAACTTCATAAAGGATCGAGTGGATCCTAAGCATGTGTGATTTCTCAGACATAATGCATGTAGGGAGTTCAAGAGGACAAAGTAGTGGTCTTTCTGAAAGTAGCAACTTGCTCTCACAGAAAAGGTTGCCAACACATGTGCAGTGTTTCCTAGACCTTTGTTATATTTACTGTGGGTTTTGCAAATACAAAGTTATTCTAAAGCAAACATTTACTTGTGGAAGGCTATTGACAAAACTGAGGACAGTCATTGCAGAAGAACTCTGGTAAAGCTGTTGATTGAATGCCAGTTTTCAACATCACTATGGTCTGGGTTTGAAAAAACTATTGTGTTATTAGCCAGCATCTACAAAAATAAAATAATGGTTGCTTATCCTTGCTAAACCTTAATAAGTTTAGTGACATCTTTGAGTAATCTACTCTGTCACCTTTGGGCAAAGCACAATAATTAATGCGTTCAAATTAGAAACAAGTCTTTTATCTTTTTCATGTAGGTAGAAGAGAAGTTATCTCTTTGTGCATGGATCTTTAATTTTCATTATTTTCTTATAATAATGGTAGCTTAGTGGCACATGAAAAAAAAAAAAGTTGCATGAGGCAGAAATAGTTTTTACTACTTGTGCTTTATCTTTCTTGAGTAAGGTCTGAAAGAGAACAGTTCCCTACCAGCCACTTGTCCTTAAAGTGTGATTTCCGATGGTGTGTTATAGATTGTGCCAAGGCAGTCCTGATCTGTTTCCTGAAGTTGGGTGTAGCAAGATGTGCCAAGGAGAAAAGGAAAGAGGGAAGCATGTGGCAGCACTGCGTGAGCCACCGATGCCACTTTTGGTGCCTGCTGAGTTGTTGCGTAATTTCTGGGGTGGATACATGGTGACATAAGATTATTCAGGAATGGGGTCAGATGGTGAACCTGCACTGGGTAGGGGCAGGGATTGGTCAGAAATACAGTAAAATATAGTATTATTGTAATTAAAATCAAAGAAATTCTTGTTGTTAATGTTGCATGTTTTATAACCTGATGGATTTTTGGTGAGAGCTGCTGACCCAGCTTTATACCTTGCAAACACACCCTTTAAGCAGTTCCGTGTAGAGTTAATGGTATTGTTAACAGGAATAAAGCCTCCTTGCACAGGCATTTGTTGTTGTGATGTTGCAAACAATGGGATCTGGGGCAGCTCCACTTCTCTCTTCAATGCTGTTTCCTCCCATCCTCTTCCTGTACTGTACTAGCTGCAGTCTGGGTTCTTATTTCAAGGCAGCCAGTGCTATTTTGGATACCAGCCCCTCCTACGTGGGCAATATTGACTGAACACTCTGCCCTGTTTCTCAGTGAAAGAGAAAGGCGTTGTTTGGGATTTAGTAGATAAGGTAATGTTGGTTTGTCACTGCTGGTGGGCTGTAATTTTTCTTTAGAGTCAACTGTGCCAGCTTTTCTATTAAGCTAGCACTTAACCTGCAGAATAAATAGCTTGTGTGGAAGAAACTGGAAGTTTGCCTGCCTTCCTTTCTTCAACTTGCATGAAGTAGGTCAGAAATGGACGTTTACTTACAGTGTTTTGAGTTACTATTTCATGTAAGCATAGCACAGAAGCTTTAATATATTATTAACTGGGGATTTTTTTGGTACTAGTTGAACAAAGAACAAATTGACTAGTGACCTAAACTTGTATTTTGGTTTCACTTCTGCATCCTACAGGGAACTCTCACTTTTCTGCAATAGTAGGGGACTAATAGCATTGCTGGTAAAAGTCTTTAATGCATGTTCTGATCATGTAGCTTAGATGGGGAGATGGATTATTTGGAGCTCTCAGTGTTTTTCTCTTGCACATCTGGGAAATAAAAATTGTGCTTTGATGTACTTCCCCCCCACCCCAGGAGAAGCTAATTATAAAACTGTTAGTTTTGGTTTTGATAAATACATAAAGGTCAAGGGACTGTATAGACTACATGTTTCACTTGCCTCATTATCCTGAATCCAGGTTCTCTAGGGAAATCCTGAATGTGTAAATTATAATCAAATGTTTATAAGCAAACAAACCACAGCTACTCTATCAATCTGAATTCTGTCATTAGCTCTGATACTGATTAATACTCTGCCATGGGTGTTAGATTTGCTTCCAGAGAAAATGCAGTTTGAATTAGTGCAATATATAAAGCATCTCTTCTTGTCTACTTAGGGTCAGTGCAGTTTTAGTTCTTTTTCATAGAAACTATACCTGCCTAGTACTGCGGTAATTAATTGAGTTCCTGTTGTCTGTGTCTATCCAGCAAATGATTTGTTTGATCTGCTGTGTTCAGCACAATTGCCACATCACCACATCTGTGAGATTGGAGAAATGCTGTCACAGCATCTCCTTAGCACAGCTGGTTTTGAACCATGGGTGGCAGGAGATGCTCTGGAGATCAGATCCTTGACTAGCTGTGAAATAGCAGGGAAACCACCTGAGTGTATTTTGAGCCACAGGCAACTCATGTTCATAATCCTATAATGAAGACTAAATTGAAACTCCTGCAGAAGATCTTGCTTCAACCACATCTGTGGCCAGATGGTGATTTAACTGGTGACTGATCGGATTTTCACTGTGATTTCTGAGCTTCACGTTACGAGATCAGGTTATGTCAGGGTGCCTCCTGTACAGAACTTGGGGATGTAAAGGAAGTGAGTTTCAGTTGTTGTTCCTCTGTTGCCTGAAGATGGGGTGTCTTGTGACAGAAGTATGTTCATGACCACGTGAGTCCCAAGGCTGGGATTTTTCCATTAATGTATATGCAGTAAAATAACCAGGTCCCTCATGTACAGATACTTCCTGATAGGTAACTAATCAATTGGTTCAGCTACTGCTGTGTATGACAGATAGCCTTCTAATGACTTGCCTCTTTTTGAAAAACACACAAACAAAGCAGCTTTAATTTTAGTTGGTGTACAGACACAGCATTACTTAATGGTTTTTAAAATGCAGCTTTGAAAAAGGCACTGTTATGGTTACAGGAAAATAACCAGGTCCCTCATGTACAGATACTTCCTGATAGGTAACTAATCAATTGGTTCAGCTACTGCTGTGTATGACAGATAGCCTTCTAATGACTTGCCTCTTTTTGAAAAACACACAAACAAAGCAGCTTTAATTTTAGTTGGTGTACAGACACAGCATTACTTAATGGTTTTTAAAGTGCAGCTTTGAAAAAGGCACGTTTCCAGTTTTTTTTTTTTTTTTTTCATTCCTCTTATTCCTGTCTTCTACAAAAAAGAAGAAAATCCAAACAAATGAAAACAGGAGTCCTGCAGTCTGTGTGCCATCTTTCCAGCAGAAAAGCTCCATTACTGGCCCAAATTCTGTTCACCCCACTGTTGATCTGCAGTGCTGTTACCAGCTTTATTGTGGTTACCTGTTGTAGGCCAGTGTGGTTGTAGCAAATGGAAGCCTGGTGTGGTGCAAAGAAAGGTAGTACGGTGCACCTGTGCTGTGTCTGGTGCTGACACAGGCTCTTCCAAATGGTGTGCTCGGTTTATGTTCCTCTCCAGAGGGAGGCTGTGATTATCTTTAGGGACTTGCCAAGTCTCTGCTTTGTAGGGTGAGGAACAGGGCTGCTCTGTGTGCGTGTGCCAGGGATGCTGGTTAAAGCACTTGGGGGGGGGAGGTGGGGAAAAACACAAATAAACAAACACCAAACTAATCCCTCCCCAGTCTGTGGCAGAGCCTTTGACCAGCTGCAGTGTATTAGTTATTTTCCTGTTGGAGTAAGAAACTGATGTAGCAGTGGCAGAGCTGCTGTTTTTTTCTGAACCAGGAAGCTTTTCTTGAGTTAGGAGGACTTGAAGGGTTGTTGTTGAGGCTGATAATTATAAGATTGTCTGCTAACTGTATATTAGATTAGAGGGTGTACACATGCCCTAATGCATGTGTGTATGTGCCAGCATAGCTTAGAGCTGTGTACTCTAATCCATGGTGATACTGAGTCATAAAATGATTTTTTGCTGAGGATTACAAAATACTGCAGAATCTCATTCTTTCTTTAGGTTGCAGAATAAAGGGTCCTCCACAGAATACTTCTGGACTGCAGGCATCTTATGGTAACTTACCACTCAAACCTAAAAACCTTTTGCCCATCATTGTTGTCATTGGAGTCTTAATAAACTACATTACAGTTACAAATACTGTACTATAAAATTCAATAATTCCAGGGTAGTCAAGCCTTAAACATAAACCTAAAAAAAGTTTGAGGTCTCATTTCTGCAAGAGAAGCTTAAATAAGCTTTTCTGTCCACCGATTTATTTTGTTGAAGTACTTCAGTTTGCAAGGTAACTCTTAGGAGGTTTGTGTAACAGCATTGTTAAGCATCACCACCTTAATTACCATGGGGCACCTGTGCAAGGGGACCTGTGTGAGGTAAGAGGGATGGTTGCAATTGCCTTGCTCCCTGCAGCAGCACATACCAACAATTATTTTTTGGAGGGCATGTTAGTCACCCTTGTTATAGAAGGATCCTGGAAAACCCTCCTGCTGAGTCCTGAGGTTCCCACTGGACCCCCTTGCTTTCTAAAGTCCTTCTCAAAGAGAGGAGTCCAGGTGCAGATGGATCCAATATTAGCCCTTGACTATAAAGAAGAGTTTGGATCCTTGGTTCTGTCACCGAGTTCCTTTGTTTCAGCTCAAGCAGGGTGCCTCCAGAGAGGGACCTTGAACAAAAAAAATCCCTAGGCAGTTATACCTGTACAGTCTGTTCCCCTCCCCTCACATGAATGTTCGATCCATATTGGGGCCCGGGGTTGTCTTGGTCTTCACTGGATCCTTTTCTGTCTCCAGTCTGGTTATTCTTTTTCTTACCTTGAGGATGCAGCTTCAGGTGGGGCTACCTTATTTTTCACAAGACATAGGTCTGAAGAGGTCTCTAAGTTTAAGTTCAGCACAAGTTCACTGCTTGTGGATGAAGGCTTCAGTAAATCCAGCTACTCATGTCAGCCAAAGTACAACAAGTTTTGATCCAACCTAATTTTAAGTGATTACAGAATTAATTCTAATATTCTACAAGTAAATTATTTCAATCCCCAACAACCCTCCTTGCTGGCAGTCTGGGTGGAGTTACCTTGGGTGATAAAGGCATAGAGACCAAGGTGACCTCTCACTCGAGAAGTGATGGTGCATGCTCCACATTGTGATTTATTGCCTCTGCTATCATTTGTGGAGCTGACAGTCCCAGAGATGGTGATGATCTCTGTTCAGGAGGCAGGAAGACCCTCTTCCACTTGTGTTTTAAATCATTTGCCTTGACAAAATGATAGAATAGAGAATATGATCATGCACAACAATGAGGCTTAGCCACAGACTGGCCTTTGAATTGTCATCTGCATTCTTCTCTTTGACAGTCTAATCACCATTTCTGTAATAAGCCTTGCTTCAGCAAGCCTCTCTCTTCTCTGCTCCTTGAGGAGGATTACAGAATGAGCTATGAAAGGCAGAAGCTCTTATGTTTGTATACCTGGATAGCTTTAAACCAGGAGGAGACCACGTGCAGATGATATTGTTATGGTAAAGAATGAAGAAAGGAATGGCACATGACTGTCACTGAGGACTGTTGAAGATGAAAATGAGCATTTCAGCTGAGAGAAGCACAATTTACTTGAACACTGCCCAAAATTTAGGGAAACCATTTCAGACAAAACACGATTGACTACAGTTTTTAAAGAACCTTCTTTACTTTAGTTCATTAAGGAAATGACTTGTGCTAGTGATCGTCTACATGCATATGTGTATGGTTTCCTCTTATACAGCTTTAGTCCAGCAAACCACTTTTTCCTAAATATAACTAGTTGGTCCTCTCACAGGTATTAGGTTTAGGAAGATGGGCGGTCTCCCCAGAGAAAAAGTATGATACGCTTGATCTGAACTGTATTATTATTATGTATCAGAAAATCCATATTAGAGAAATAATTGGTTGGAGTTCATGTCTTGCTCTGTACTAAATTATTTTTGCTATAAAATGCAAAGTCATAGGAAGCTAAGATTCATTTACCTCTTAAGGAACTGCTTTACTTTTCAAAGAAAAAGGTCTGGGTTGGTTGGTGTCCAGGAGATACAAAGCAAGAGACCAAGACCACTCTGGTGTGTTTGGGTTCCTGACGATATAAGCAATGGCACCAGATGAGCTACATGAAAACGTTCAGCTGCTAGACTGAAAGGTTGGAGTGGAAGAGATGTTTGGTTTTGATGAGGTGTTTTGAAAATTGGTTCTGTTTTTCAAAGAAAGCCAGCGTTGTTAATTCTATTCAACATGGGAAGATCTGTTCATTTTTTCAGGCAGGTGTTTTGTTTTCAGGTGTTTGCCTCAAAGAGGCCTGGGTTCACAAAAATAGTAGAGAATGAGCAAGTGATAATGGTTTTATAATCCAGCAAATTAATGGCTGCAGCATCTGCTTGGGTATCGGAAGTCTCTGGTTCATTTCCTTTCCTGCTTGGCATACACCCTCTTTTTATATCTCAGGAAGGGTCCTGAGCATTACATCACAGCCCATAATCTTTCCTGGCTGCATTTCTGATAAATGCTTTTCAATAACGCTCAGTTAATGGGAATGGGCTGCCAAATGACCGAGCTGCCAAGGTAAAGAACTACTGTCCATGTTTCTCTGTGTCCATGGGTATAATTGAGATACATCTCAAAGCTCTCTGGCCTGTGGCATGGAAACTGCTGGTGTTACTCTTTGTTTGCTTCAAGCAAAAAGTAGATTACTGAGATTTCAGCTTGACTCCTCTGGCTTGCAGCAACATTAGTAGTTAAATTTTTGGCAACAATGTTTCATGAATGACTTAAAATACCATCTTAGTCCTTTGAAATGCAGCCTTACCTGCTGGACAAAAACAAGTACAAACATTTTCTGTCTGGCAGAAGTACAGATGCATTTATCTTCTAAATAGTTAGAATTCATATATATATATATTTTTTTTTAATGGAGCAATACTATTACTGTAGAAGGTCTATACTTTTGAATCTAGTATAGATGTTTGTGGGATGTATGGTGCTCTGTGGGCACATCACGTGGAAAGATTTTCCCTGTAAGGGATGGAGAGAAGCTACAGTTAGCTGTTTTCCTAGGTTTTACTAGTGTGTGTTGTTTTGTTTTTTTTTTTCCTTCAGATTCTTCAGTTTGAAGAAATTTTGGCCAGCCCTTCATACCGAGAGCACTTCCGAATCTACATGGAAAGGATGGACAAGAGGGCTTTGATTGGTCTTTGGGAGGCTGTGGAGTATCTGAGGAACGCTAACAAGGTGGAAGAAACTGCAAGCCCATGCAGCTTGTACACTGATGGGGATTTCTGCTTGTTGTGATCATGCTGTTAGGAAGTGTCTTTGTATTTTTAAAACAGCTATAGCATAGGAGGGGTGCTAAGCATTTTAGTTTTTTGAACTTCATGTCAGTGTTTGAGGATTATATGTCAGTTAAAAAATGCAAACTGCTGTGATGATGGTTTATTGTTGTTTTGTGTAGCAACATGACCTGTAAAAAGCATATTTAATATGCCAAAGTAGTATTTATTTTCCCCGCCACCTGAGAAAAAACTTGCAGTAGTGTATCGGCTTTAGTTGTGTCAGCTCATGTGAAACTGAAAAGGTGCATGACTCTGTGATAGTCTGTAGATAAACTCCTTATCTTGCCAATTATAGATAGCCCATTCAATCTGAAACTGCAAACATATGTATATATATGTTTTTAAAATCCTTTTGAAATAGCTGTTTTGCTTTAAAAGACCCCTTCCCTGTTCTGTTGCTGAATAAGCATCTAAGTTTCTCTGGGAATACCACCCTACTGCTAGAGAAGAAACAATGCTATACTGTCATTTGTGCTAAAATAAAGTAGTAATGAGAACCCTGAGACAGGGATGGGAAATGACACTTAAAATTTGCACGAAGTATCCTGGAGCAATGGTGCAGAGGAAGAATGTAGAGGAGAAATTTGCTGTCTGTGAGCAGTGGGGTGGATTTTGGGGGGAAACTGTTTTAAACCTCCAGGGTTCACCCTAGTGTGAGATACGAGTTTCATTATCAAGTATCAGTTAACTTTTTATTCACTGTGATTTTATTACTCCACTACGTACAAATATTCTAGTCAACTGGAAAGCACAAGTAACACAAAGTGGCAAATTGTGGAGTGTAAGGGGTAAGCAATCTGAATAAAGGGCTAACAACCAATTCAGGCTAGAAAGTGTTTGTGAAAAGCGTTTGTCAGGCACTGTGGAGAGAGTTGTATAAATCAGTTTTGATTTGTAAAACGCTCATGATTGGAAAAGGATATAAATCATTTTATGACCTCTCTGCTGCAATTTCTCTCCTTCCTTTCAAAATAATATGCAAAATACCTGTATTTAAGACTTTCTATTTTTTTAACTAGATTTTAACATACTGTACTGCTCTTGCTCCATGGCATGTAAAGGTCGTCTGCCACTACAGGGGCAGCTTTGATTACAAAAAATGATGTCATGCAGACACGTGGCTGTGGTATTGTCACATGAGGCATGTAAACACATTGTGTCTAACTAAGGGAGTGGATAAAACCTTTTTAATTTGAGTCAGTTTAGAGAGAGAGATGATCATGGCCTGTACTGCATTACTTCTTCTCTTTCCTGTTCATTACTGCAAAGTTGAAGCCTGTGTGCTGTTCTGAGCTCGGTGGAAACACCTGGAATTGTGTATTGGTTAATGTCTCCTCAGGTGTGCTTTTATCCTTTTTTGCTTTTCATCTCCAAAAATTAACTGTAGTCATGTATAAAGTGAGCTGATCCTATCCAGCAGGAGCCAGGAGAGCTGCTACAGCTGATCTCTACATGCTGAACTTAAAATGGTGAACATGTTGTTGCTCTGGCACTTTTTTTCCTTTTAGTACCACCTTTTGGAGCACACTTCTAAAAGCAGAGGGTCTGGAAGCACTGGTCATTTTAGAGCATAGCTGTTGCTTCACTTGACAAACATCCATGTTTACCTTTTTAAATAGGCTGCTTAGCATTGGTGTGCAGGCATTGTGCTTCATCTCAGTAAAAGATTCACAGATGTGTTCTCATCCATCTGGATGTGATGTTGGCTTGATCATCTTCCAGATTATGCACCTGGATCCTGAGTCATCCTGTTATTTTTAACATTTTTTCCATTATTCTCTTCTCCCTCCTTCTCCCTCCTTGCGTCCTAGGCTGAAATACCTCAATTGGTGAGTGAAATTTATCAGAATTTCTTTGTGGAAAGCAGAGAAATACCTGTTGAAAAAGCCCTTTATAAAGAAATACAGCAAAGTCTCGTGGGAAATAAAGGCATTGAAGTATTCTACAGAATTCAGGCAGATGTTTATGAAACCCTAAAGGACAGATACTACCCTTCATTTATTGTTAGTGATCTATATGAGAGATCAGTCAAAAAGGAAGAAGAAAGAAGTTCTGCTCAGCTAAATCCTGAGGACAAAGATGAAGTGGTGAGTCACATGGACAATTTATTTCACTGTTATTTAAGGTGAAGATGATCCTGAGTAAAGCATATAGTACCATCTTCTGTCCTTGAGCCTTGGACTACTTTTTTTTTCCTATGATGTATTTATGAATATCATCCTCTTCCAGTTTCATCAGGTAAACCTAGGATGTTTACAAGATCTTTGAAATGAAATGGTACCAAATGACTATTTAAACTTGAAATTAGTTAAAGTGGATATTCCAGATTTCCAAGCCCTTTGTATTCTGTATCTTGTGTTATGCTTCTTAGTACCAGGGAATGCAAAATATACCTCCTAGAAGCTCAGCTGCTTTGCCTTTCAGTGAAGGAAATCTCACGGAAACATCAATAGGTTTCTGCCCAGACATTATCTGTCTGTGTCCCCTGTGCATTTCCTAGGTACTAAATAGGTATTAAAAGCTGCACAGAAGAGGAGAAAAAGAAATGAAAAATATAATCTTAGTGCTTTATTAATCTATTGAATAAATTAATAGTCCATGTTGGAAGATAACACTGATTAAAATAGCACTAGAACCAGTAATCCTAAACCAGAGCATTCAAAAGGTCATAAGCAATAACCCCATGGCAGCTCTCTAGGGTCAGGTTTTTTCAGTGAGTTCTCTAAATACATCATGTCGGGGGAACTTGTGTTCTGTTTATCTAAGAACATTTTTGACAAGAGCATCTCTCAGACTAGTGAGCACCTTTCAGTCAGGCTGCTGCTTCAGACCAGTATGAATATCTTTGTTTTACACTTGAACTTGCTTGGAACACAATGAAGTGTAATAGTTTGTCTAACACAGGATCTAAAAGGACAAATAAGATGCAGAACCCAGTGGTGCTATCTACATTCTATCGTTTAGAAGTAATTTTTCCAGAACCTAAGGCTTTTGTATTTACTGCTTAACTATGACTGCCTTTTCTGTAGGTGAGCTGTGATAGTCTCCATAAGTCAATATATCAGCAGAGATGAGCTGTTCTAAGTCAATTACTTCCAACATGAACTTTTAGAGCTTGCTGAATTTTTCATTTTTTTGTTTCTCCCTGTATGCTTTTCCTTAATTAGAGATTCAAGGCGTGTCTTCCAGTTTTTGCACTGCTAACTCAGCTATGTGTTGAGGTGGTAGGTACTTCAAAGACTTTCTGTCCTTGTGTTTGCAACCATTGGGACTTTGAGAAAAGACTGTTACTGGTTTTGCCCAGAACTTTCTAAGTATTAAATGTTGTACTTATTAATCTCTTTATATATTTTATTTGGAGTCTAACAGATAACTGTTTGTCTAAGAAAACTGATGCAACACTTCAGGGCTAGCTGTTCTGTCAGATAACATTTACTATAGCTGCCAAAAAAATTAGATTTTTGGCATCAGCATCATCTGCCCTTCCCTTGAGTCCTTGGATATATAGGTCCCAAATTTGAAGGCTGCATCTGCTGTGAAACCGTAAAGACTAATACATTGCCAGATTTACTTATATGGTTAAAGGGTTTTATTCTATTATTTTAATATCAAGTTAAGTATGGAGTTGCATATACTGTTAGAGCATCTTTCGAATAGATCAATCCTAATGGCTTTGTGCCATGATTTAAGGTCTTTTTTCATGTGAAAAAAAAGAATTAAAAAATTCTTCTTTCTGAAGCTTCCAGTAGGCTTTCAGATACTGCTGAAAATGCATTACTGTCTGACAGGTTTGGCCTATTTTCCTCTCCATGTATAGGAAACAACAGCTGAGAGATGTGATGTTTCTGTGGGAATCCAGATTGTCAGCAAATACTAGTTGTTTTCATTTTAGTTTGTTTTGGAAGTCTACATATCCTCACTTCCCATTAACAAACTTCTTTATTTTCTATAAATTTAACTGTTGTAACTGAATAGGTAAAAAGCCATCTAGTGTCCTCGTGAAAGGAAGGACAAAAGGGTGAGCCCTGATTAAATATGAGAAAATCAAATCAGAAGATAGGAATTGGGGCAAGGCCAGACTGCTGGTTCTGCTGTATGCAGAAGAAGCTCTTTCTTCTTCTTTCCAATCCATCATTGCTTTTTGCTCTTTGGACAAACCTCCTTTAAAAGGTCACGAGTAGATACAAAAATAAAGGAGCAGTGCCTGCATTCAGGACCCTAAAGAAAGAGGGTCTGGTGGTTACATCGGTGCTGTGTGTGTCAGATAGGCAAAATAAGCCCAAAGTCTGTGTTCTGCAGCACTCACAGACATGGAAGATGTTATAAGTTTAGCCATCAGGGGAGAACAGCACAATCCTTTATGGTCTCGGCTTTCAGCGTGTTGGTCGTTTATTTGATAGATTTGATAATGTGAATACAGGTAACTTGTTATCTTATAATTCTAGCATTCTTGTAATAAATTGAGTGATTTGGCAGTGTTTTTTTTGCTCTAAGTGTCTGAAATGTTAATGACAGGAATCATGTAGCCTCCCTCTGGGAGCAGACAGAGCCTTACTGCTACGTAATTAATTGCAATCCCTTGATTACTAGGACCAAACTTCATATGAAAAGTCTTTTAATTCTTCAGTGTTGAAAATAGCATTTTTGATTCTTTTTGCCCTCTGTGCTTCCCAGCAAGTTTAAGGGGTTTTTATTTTATGGCTCTGTTCAGTAATGTTTTGAATAACACCCAGTGTTGTTAATTATTATTGTTTGTATTATTATGTGCCAGGAGATGACAAGAAGCTTCCATGAGCTGAACTCTGTACACATGCTTGAGGGCAGTCCTGACCTGAGGAATTCATCATCCATGTAGAATAGACAGAAGAGAGGACAGGGCATAGAGCTAATGTTATTTACTCAGCCACGTAGCAGGCAAATGCAGAGCTGGAAAAAGGCATGGATTTCTTAACCTGGAACTCCTGACTTCTGCATTGTTACCTTCACTTATGAGTATCACACTAAGGAGATAAATAATAGTTATTAAACTGTCTCTTCTCAGACTTCTTTTGCAAACATGTGAAAGACTCCAGAACTTAACAGTAGGATTGTCTCCCCTAGGGCTCACAGAATTTAGCAGAGTATGAGACTTCCTTCTGTTAACTTTTCGTGATATAAAGATACTTAGTAGGAAATATCATTAGAGAACACAGAACTCTTGCTCATATGGTTAGATCCATAGCTTCCCACAGATAAATTGAGATCTGTTCAGATACAAGCAAACCTCAAAGATCATTGAACATGACAACAGTAACATCACAGGGGTGTGTTTGCTGGATCTCAGGGTCTTCATGCCTATTTGGGGGAGGGGAGTGCAGTAAGTCACTGAAGTAATGTCACTGAAAGGTGTGAAGTTTTCTGGTTTTGGTGCTGTGGTTTTTTTTTTTTTTTTTCCTCATGCCTGTAGTACACAAGATGGAAAATGCTATTGGTTTGTCTGAATGGATATAAGAAAATGATTTATGAGTTTAGGGTAGAGCATATGTGCTTTTAACACATTTTTATTATCACTTCCAAAAACAGCAGCACAATCTGTTTATGAAGAGAAAAGGCTTGATTTAGATTGCTCTGCAGCCTGATAAATCTGTTTTGTGAAGGCCTGTGGGAGGCAGGGACTGTTCATTAGAACTGTGGGTTTGGTTTTTTTTTTGTTCTGTTCCCTTCCCCCCAGTCTCATTATCTTTCAGCTCAGAGCTAAGTATTTGCTCTTCTATCTGGCTCTGAATATTGATCATGACTTACTAAGCTATTGTTGCTTTTAAAATAAACTTTGATGATTCCTCTCATTTACTCTAAAGCCTTAGCTTGAAGGTCATTTTACACAGTTGGCAAGAGTTGCCAAAGAGCTGTCATATAAATAGTAATGAGACTTTGTTGAGGTTGTTGTTGTTTGGGTTTGTTCTTTTTTTTTTTTTTTTAACAGGTTAAAGATTCATGTTGGATCTGGTGATTGGCATATTGGTTAGAATCTGTTAAGCCTACATTTTTATCTATATCAAGAAGTGGTTTTATACGTAAAATGCTTATGGAGCAAACAATAATTGTTTGCTTTTTCATATTAATGGTGCAATTACTTCCATCCTGTATTCCTAGAGCCAAGGTTGTGAAGAAGCTACTGAAGAATGCAGCACAAGAATTAATGAACAGGCCAGTTATGCAGTAAATAAACTTCGCCAGCTAAATGACAAGCTTGAGTATAAGAAACAGGCTCTAAATTCCCTATGTAATTCACCAAAACCTGACAAAAAGGTAAGTCCCTTTAGTGTCTTCAGTCTTTTTTTTTTTTTTTCTCCTTTTTTTTATTATATGTGTTTGTGTAATATCCATTTGTTTCAGACTCCTTTTGGACAGGTTAGATTGCTATTTCAATTAGCCTGTTAAAGAAACTGAAATTGGAGCTTAGTTTTAATTGTTTGGGTTTTTTTAATTTTTTTTAATTTTTTTTTAAAGCAATTCAACCTTAGATTGGAAATATAATTTATATTGCTTTGTCATAGAATAACGACCATTCTCCCAGTGGTCTTGATGCTTTGTTGGTGGCTCATAGTATTTCTTCCTTACATCTCTGCCCACGTGTATCTGTGTGATGCTTTATGGCAGCTTGTTTCGTCTCCGTGCCGCATCTGCAGCACTGCAGCACAGGGATGTGCTGCTTACCTTCTGCTCCCTCTGCTGGCTTGGAAATCGTACAGCACAATAACCCAGACTTGTGACTGGCTTACTCAAACAAAGCAGAGAAAAAAAAACAAACAAACAAACTAAACCTATAAAAGTGACTGATTTCATTTATAAGGAGCTAGAAGAAATCTGCAGGGCACACTGTCATCAGACTCAAAATTCTGAGAAACTTCTGTTCTCTGGGCTTGGATTAAAAAAAAAAATAAAATTTTTTTTTTTCTCTGTGCAAAGTTCAACAGTTAAGCAATAGAAGAACATATTGAGGCAGAACCAAGAGATTTGCATTTGGCTTAGACCAACTCAGTTGCGTTGCTATTGAGGGTGATGTTACAGGACTGTGCAGATGCAGCTGGGCAAAGCATTTCAGGTGTAATGAGACTGGCTGCAAATGGTAGACAGTGGGTGAGACAAACAAGTGACCAAGGCATCTCCCTATAAAATGGCTTTGTTCTAGGATGGTGGAAACCTACCTGGGTGTAGGTCATTGCCCAGGACCTTGGTTCTTCATACATTTGTCCCTTCTCTCAGAGTGAATGCTAAGATACTGATCTGAATAGAAGTTGACACCCTGCTTGTCTTCTGCTGCCCCAGCTCTGGGCGTAGGTGCCTCTAAGATGAAGATGTGCACAGTAGTGTTTGAGGCCACTGTGGCCAGCTTCATTCCCTCTGGGCCTTCCACATCTCCCTTCTGCCAGAGGCTACTGCTGACAGCTGGAGATGTCTGCAGCTGTTCTGGGGTGACCTGTTTACAGCTGCTCTGCTCTGGGTGTGGCCTCAGCTGGCAGAACATACATTTTACTTGTCATCCAACCACTGCTGTTTGAAGTGGTAAGAGCACAGATATGTCCCTTTAAAAAAAAAATAAAATTGCCTATGTTAGAGCAGTAGCATTTACCTGTGGAGCTTTTAAATGGATAGTTAAGGCTGGCAGTGTGAGAGCACCTTGTCACTGGGATTCTATTTTTTCTCCTCTGGAGGTGGCAGTTAAAAATTTGCTTCATGTGAAGTAAAGAACACATCTAAAAATTCCAGTTTTGTGCCATATGAAGGGTATTATCATTCAAATTTTGTATTAAATGTTTTTAACATCAAGTTGTTCCTGGGTTATTTCCTCTTTTTGAAATGCCTTTGTTGTGAGACCCATACAAAACATCTGTGTGCATCTTTAAGTGTCTTCTAGCACTGTGCAGCTCCGATGCCAGTCAGTCAAGGAGGAAATCTGCTAATTTGAGTTGAACATTGGAACACTGCTAGTTTTAAAAGAAAATGCTCTGTAGGGAGAAGTCTTATTTCAGTTCTTTCTGTGGAATATAAAGAGCAGCAAAGATGACATTAAAAGATGACAGTCTCAGGCGATGTCTCTGACATACAAGGCCCACTTCCATAGAAGATGGCTTGGTCTTTGCAGGTCTGACTGTGGTGCCACCTTTGGTGAGTGTCTCCTGCCCAAAGCTCAGCAGCTGTCTCCCCTGGGTCTGAGTGCAGTCTCATGCCATCCTGTGCAACTACAGTAAACATGCAGGGACCACACTCTTCCTAGAGGTGAATCTTGTCATACTCAGTAGGAAAGCAAAACCTTAACGTTCCCCACCCAGAGCACTTTAGCACTTACTAGGGCTTGCTAAGCCTTATTTTCAAACAAAACCATGTGAAACAGTTATTGAAATTAAAAAGGACTTCACTGAATAGAAAAATGTCCCCATCCCTATCAGGAATTCTGTGGAAATTGATGGGATTTTGTTAATCTGTTCAGATCTTTCCTGTTTCCAGTGGACCTGTACCAGGACTACTGAGGAGTGTCCCTAAAGACACAGCTAGGTGTGTTGCACAAGATTTTTCTTACCAGTTGTAATCTATAAACTTTCCTTGGCAGATTGTTTCTAAGCTGAAGGATGAAATTACTCTGATGGAGAGAGAGCACAATGACCTTCAGCTGCACATTGCAAGAACAGACTGGTGGTGTGAGAATCTTGGCATGTGGAAAGCCTTAATTGTCTCAGGCGAGGTAGGGAGTTTTATGGCTTTTTATGTTCTGAGTCAATGTGAACTCACATAAAGAGAAGAATAAAAAAACGTGTATATACTTTCATATACCTTTGTGTACACTGTGTATACTTTACGTTGACTTGAGGCGGGGGAGGAAATCCTAACCTCCTCTGAACTCCTCCGTTTCCTCAGTGACTACTGTGATGTATATACAAAATTCCTAGTCCTCAGACACTATTGTAATGGTATTATAAAAATAACTGCATGTATGTAAACTGGTTTTGGCACTGGGTAATTTGCTATCTTTGGGGCATTGTTTTTCATGAGAACTGTCTCTTGTTATATTACCATGCTGTCACACTTGGGTACACTTGTGTCTCTGCTGCATCTCAAAGATGCAGTACTGAACACTTCTTGTGTTTTGTATTATTATATTTAATAGCAGTATATTTTCAAGGGAATAGAATACCCAAAAAAAAAAATGCTTTAAATCTGTGAGTGATTTGAAGGAGAAGTTAAATGTTAAATTTCTTGTTCTTCTCTTTCATTGGGGCATAGGCAGACAACTGTGGGATAAGTGTAAAAAAGAATTGTAATGGAAACAGTATTACCATCTCTCTGTTAACACTATGAAAGGAACCCAATAAATGCTCTTTATGTAGTAACTGTAGGGTCACACTACATAAGCAATCTTCTTGACAATATCATTTCAGAGAATTAAAGATTAATTTGATCTCTACTGGCTTGTCTTTCTGTGCTATTAAGAAGATGGTTCCTTAAATAAGTATAAATAGTTTCTTTGAGGTAATTTTTTCTTGGAAAAAAATTTAGTGCTGTTGAGTTTATTTGCTTGTCTTGAGGTCTTGCAAACTGTTATAGGTCTGTCAACAGTTAAACTCATGGTCTATAAAAGAAGAAATAAATCCAACAGGTTAAAAACTTAAGGTGCTATTTTAAAAACCAGATTCTCAATGTGTAAACATCTGGGTTTGGTTTTGTTATAATGGTATTCACAAGTGACACAGCTGAGAACAGCGAAGCTCTTTAATTGTCTTTAAGAGTTCTCTGTAGCTTTTGAAGTCCAGTTTTTAACAAACAGCAAAACTCCAGAACAGCAGCTTCCTGCTAAGGGGCACCACCCAGACCTTCTGAGCATCTCCCTTATTACCAGAGGAGAAGGTGGCTTGGCTAAATAAGAGGGATGTTGGGAGAAGCTTCTAATTACTTGCTGCCTTAACTATAACTTGTTGGTAGTACTTGATTAGTTAATTAAATGTAGGCTTGCATTAGTGGTGCTGTTTACAGCTCTGTGCTTCAAAGGGTAGGCTGGAGAAAATGTTAATGTTGTAGTTATCTATGTTAATGAATTGCTCAGGAATGCTCCTACTGCAGTTGATGATTTTAGAGGGTATGAGTAGGTGACATTTTGTTTTCTGATCTGCAAAATATTCTGTTGCCAATTAGCTGTAGCTAATGATGCTACACATGTAGCTCTGATTTTAGAGAGGAAAAACTTTCTGTGTTTTTTTGCAGAAGAGCTTAGTAAATGTAGATCTTGATACAGAATTTGAGCTGGAAGTGTAATAACCTGTCATTGACCTTTTAAACTAATTTACTGAACTGGTTAATTCATAATGCATAAAAGAAAATAGAATTACTTGGGCAAAAAAATATGTATCCAAACTGTTGTTTGTATTCTCTTATCATGAATCTTTCAGTCTTTATAATTTTGAGTCATATAAATGCACTAGCTGTGCATGCATGAAATGTATTTTAAAAATTAGTGTAAACGGTATAAACCTACAGATGCCTTTCAGTAACTGATATTTCTGATAAAACCATCTTTGGAGACTCAGTGATTTGGTTGGTTGGTAGAGGTTGAAACAGACAGTGGGAACATGCAGAATGAGGGGACCATGATAACAACTCATCTTAATTCTGTGAGTTGCTCCCCAGTGACAGGTGTATTCCCCCCATACCAGCAGGTATAAACTTAAAGCTATGTAACCTAACCTGCTTTACCTGCTTTAATGGTTCTGGCTTTGTATCATTTGTTCTGCCTTCTCTGTTTGAAGAGACAAGACTCTCTCAGAGCATAACATCTTTTAAAAAGATCTATTACTTTCATAAGGAATGGAGTTTGTAGAATTGAATAAGGCAGAAAAGTAGCTTGTCTTACTCATTTAAATATTTTGGAATTTAGGTTATTTATGCTCAGTGGAAGTTAAGCTTCCTGTGAATTTAGGGAAACAACACTGGGATAGTAGTAGACAGTAAATTCTGAAATAATTACCTTTACATTGTCTGGAGGCTATGGAGTCACTGCCAATGGAGAAATAACCCCAGTAGTCTGAAGGCACTTTGGGAAGTTGAGGGCAGGTTGTGTGTTTGCCAGGGAAGTGGCAGTAAATAATCTGAAAAACTTATGTTAAGTGAGGGATGGTGCTGAGAAAGGGATGAGGAGGAGACTTGTGGAAATGCCACCTTAGGGGCTAAGCCCTTGTCAGTGCTGTGAAAAACATTAGGACTGAGACAATCGCAGGACCTTTGGAGCTGGAAAACTAAACCAGAACATAACTATGAAGTTCATGCTCATGAAGAATAAGGGCTGTAAGAGGGGAGAGGGTTAAGGTGGTTCTCAGGAAGGACTGGAGGATTTTTAGGATGGGAGCAGTAGGAGTGTGGTGAAATCTCACTGCATGGCATGTGAGGTTTGGTATTTGGCAGGAACACTGGGCTTTGGCTGTGACCCTTTGCAGCACCTTTGGGCTGGAAGCAGTAGGTACAATGGCGGTTTGTCAGATGTGTAGTTTGTCTTGGGTGGTCTGCAGTGGGCTGTGAAAAAGACAAATGTGGCCATTGACACAGGAGGACATCAGGAGAGGAATTTCCATATGAGGCAGTGTGTTGCAGTTGCTCTGCAGGTGCTAGGCCCTTGCATTTGAGAAGGGTGGAACTGAATGACAAACTTCTCCCATGAGAAGTGATTATGAAAGCACTTCTGTTTGCTTAGCTTAGCAAAAGGGAGACTCAGAGGAATAAGGCTGTCTATAAAAACACATCAATAAGGGTAAACATAAGGGAGGGGTGAGGAGTTGTTGGAACAAAGGGAATATTAGTTTGGAAATTGTAAGGAGACGTCCAGTGGCCTGGGTGACGGTCTAGAGCAAACTTCTAGTGTAAAGGGGGTAGAAAAAAAATTGTTTCACAGGTTTGAACTCATTCATGATAGCACTTGTATGAGACTGTGCTTGTTATGGTAAAGGACTAGATCTCCTGATTTAGAAGACCCCCTAACATCCCATTTTGCTGTGCCTTTTCCAGTTAGCTCAAGCAATTGTGCATTTTTTTTCCAAATTAATAAGTTGATCAAAAATTTTCCTTTAAGATGATCCTGAAGGCATTCAGATGTTTATATGATGAGGGTATTTAAATGATTTTGCACATGGACCTAACTTGAAAGCAGGAGTACTAAGTCTTCCCATTTTGAGACTGTCTTTCTAGAGGGGTGGTGCTATCCTGACAGTTACAGTTCAGATGGCCCTACTCACATGCAAACCCTTGCCCTGGGGACAAACGTGTGATGGAGAAGGACAGGCATGACTCAGATAGGCATTTTCAACACTCATTTCCTAGTTTTCAAGAGCAGCTGCTGGGAGGTGTTTGTGAGTCTCCTACAAACAGAAATCCAATCTAGCTCAAGGGTAAACAGAGCAGGGACTGTTCCAGGAGATTCTAGTCCCTCTGTGCCAGGTCCCTCTGACCTACATTTTGGAGGCTATTGAAGCATCTCTTTCTGAAGTAATCTGGCAGGAGAAAGGCAATTCCACAAATAGCTGTGCTGGGAACCAGGCACATTTTCAGGTGTTCAGGGTGGTGCTTTGTATTCTGTCAGGGTGCTGCTGCAGCTTTTTCTACAGGGGGATGTGAGACCTGGGCCTCAGATGGGGTTTCCTGGTGGTCCATGTACAGCTTTAGGAGTGCACTGCAGGGAATGTTCTCCCATGTACAGCTCTGAACAGCCATATAATAGGAAGATAGACTTTAGCTGTTTGTCTGTTACGATGATGCAGCCACTAGTCAAATTATTTATCAGAAAATGTGTCATAATTATATGACATTTAAAGTTTATTCTTATCCTAACTGGATTAGTTAAATATTCTAGTAGAATAAAACAAACCCAAATGAGCTTAAAAATTAAACTCAAAAAGATCATGTGAAAGTGATATTTTATAGTTGTCTTTCTGTTATTTGCATGTATATTAAGACAAGCATTTGAGTTCGGCTTGTCCAAAAAAAAAAGCTATGTATTTCCTGCTTTTTCTTTTTTTTTTGTCTTTCATAATCTATTTAGCTGTCTCTTTAAAATAAGTAAACAAACAAAAAAATCTAATACCTTTAGGATGTAAGAGTGAAATTCTGGGTGGCTCATCAAATTAAGAAATACTATGATGGCACTGCTGTCATTGTCTCAAAAAAAGTCGTTTAACTTCTTTGCTGTGGTTTTCCCATCTGCACAATGTGGATAATTGTTCCTCCTTCCTCTGACTGTTGCACACCTTGATTCATTAGTAGTTTTGTAAAGTTGTGAGCCCCTCAGAAATAACACCACATGGATACCACGTTCTGTGCATGTAGAACAGCTCAAGTGAGCAGAGAAATTGCTCTGAGACAGAGTGTGGGTGAGCCTCTGCGTGAGCCCTGGGAAGGAAGGGTGGGAGTAACGGGAGAACAATCAGGATAACGCAGATGGGAGAAATGGAGCGTTTGTAAGCAATCAGAAGGCTGTGTGATAGGTACATTAAAGCTGAAATAATACATGCAGATGTTTGAAGAAGGCATGTCAGAGAGATTTGATTGCTAACGGACAGCATCGCAAAGCTGTGTGTCAAGTTCGGCGTGGAGGAGAGAAGGCTCTGGGGAGAACTTATTGGGGCCTTTCGGTACTTAAAGCAGGCCTATGAGCAAGGTGGGGACAGTCTTTTTAGCAGGGCCTGTTGCGACAGCACAAGGGGTATTTGTTTTTTAAAAAAAGATATTTCAGGTTAGATACAGGAAAGACACTTTTTACAATGAGGGTGGTGAAACACTGGCACAGGTTGTCCAGAGGGGTGGTAGATGCCCCATCCATGGAAACATTCAAGATCAGGTTGGATGGAACTCTGAGCAGCCTGATCTAGCTGAAGATGTCCCTGCTTACTGCAGGGGGGTTGGACTAGATGGCCTTTAAAGGTCCCTTCCAACCCAAGACGTTCCATGATGAAAGTGTAATAGTGGCTAGCTGGAGGACTGATTCAGGACTGACATAGCATTTTGGGTACAGTTCAGTCCATTAAGGGTGTTGCTCCATATGCAGCCTTCAACTGCAAGAGAAGCATGGGACAGTGGTGATGACTCAATTTGCATGCCAGACATCTGGCAGCCCAAATGTTCTATTGTTTGCTTTCAGAGTAGTATACCTTATCTGTTGGTGTCTTCCCCACAAGGTTTTAGAAGAGAACGGAGAACAAGTGCCCTGCTACTCTGTCATGGTGAGTTTACAAGAAGTTGGTGGAGCTGAAACTAAGAACTGGACTGTTCCCAGGAAGCTCAATGAGTTTCAGAACCTACATCGGAAACTCAGTGAGGTACTTATCTCAGGGGAGGGAGACAATGCAAATTGCTAAAATTTGTCAGAATGATGCCTGGAGGGGAAAAAACAAGATAAAAATTAAATATTTCCAGTTCTTATGCCAGCCTTCTGGCTTTTAGCCTTTTAGGGATAGAAATACGCAGACAGAAAACTAGCTTCTGCCAGATACTTATAAAACTTGGGGTTTTTGCTTAATAATGTATGTTTTACTGGACTAACCCAATGTCATAAGGTACACGCTCTGCACTGTCAGGCAAGAGCCTGCTTTAAAAGCTACATCTTATCTCTGCCTTCTAGGGAGGTGCTGGAAAAGACAAGTTTTGGGGACGGAAGGTTTCCTTCTACAGTGCTTTAAGCTTTCTGCCTCGTTAGGTATTGATGGTGGTGGTGTGAAGGGAAAGCGTTTAAGGGAAATAGTTTAGGCCCGTCAGCCCCTGGTGGGTAAGGGAAGGTGTTTTTCCAGGTGCTGAGGGGGGGTGTGGAAGGGAGAGGAGAGTACAGAGCAGTCTTCATTTCTGTTCTGAACCACCTGTGTTTTTCTGCACGTCTGTGTTAAGTGAGCTCTCCTTTCTCCTACACAGTGTTTTCCATCATTAAAGAAAGTTCAGTTGCCTTCCCTCAGCAAGCTGCCCTTCAAATCCATAGATCAGAAATTCATGGAGAAATCCAAGAACCAGCTTAATAACTTTTTGCAGGTAAGAAAACAAAGATAAAACCAACAGATGTCTGAACAGAGGACTTTAATCATGCTTTGGGAGTGGATGTTGTCTCTCTATTGACTAAAGAGAGAGCAGAGAGCCAGAAGGTCTGATATAAGGTTTGGTGCTATAAATGTCCAAGTCATCTAAAATGCCTGAAATAGAAATGAGTTTGGTTGATAGTAACTGTTCCCTCTAGTGGTAAATTAATTTAAACTTTGATTAATTAAGAAATAATAAATTCTAAGTCCTGTAATTGCCCCTTTTAACTACAACACTTCACAACAAATTTTTTAGAAATTAGACTTTTTCATTTGAGAAGAAAGTTGTAAGTCTAAAAACTGTAGTCTTACTAGTTCTAATACTTCAGCACTAGTTTCTTAGAGTATCTTTGAAATGTTTTTGTGAGACACATTTTTTTTTCCTCACTCTACCTCTGAGCTATGTGTTAATAGTTTTATTGGATGGCCTTACACATCTTGTTCTTTAAGAAGAAATCTATAATTGATGTGTTGTTTCTGTCATTACTGTTCTTTCACAGAAATTGCTCTCTGATGAAAGACTCTGCCAGAGTGAAGCACTTTATGCCTTTTTGAGCCCTTCCCCAGAGCACCTCAA
This sequence comes from Merops nubicus, assembly GCF_000691845.1. NCBI lineage: Eukaryota > Metazoa > Chordata > Aves > Coraciiformes > Meropidae > Merops > Merops nubicus. Next base: position 22,356 of record NW_008592891.1, on the reverse strand, counting down.
AGTTATTGATGTGCAAGGAAAGAAGTCATCCTTTTCACTCTCCTCATTTCTAGAGCGACTTCCTGGTGATTTGTTTTCTCATCAGGAGGTAAGTGGTAGAAAAGTAATTTTCCCAAATTTAATTACTTATCCAAAGTAAGCAGAGAGAGACATTAATATAACGTGTTTGTGCGGCATGTAGTGTTGGAAGGCATTTCCAAAGGTCATTTTTAATTTATTGTAAATGAACAGAGTCAGAAATAAGAGCTGTCTGTGAACTTAAAAGGTGTTTATTAATACAGTAAGGTTCCTGCCCTTTGATAAATAGATAAAGGCAAATGTGTAAACCATCTTGAGTAAATGAATTGCAGTCCATGTGGGATTGTTTGTTTGTTTTTGTAACAGAATTTCCAAATTTTTATTCTCTTGACATGTGTATTTCAGGGGTTTTTTGACAGGTAAAAATCAATTCTCTCAAGAAGCTTCTCAGGGAACAGTTGTGTGTCCTTAATTTTTGACAACTTTGGAAGCAAAGCTAGTTTTGGCAAATAGTACAGGCTCACTGAGGCAATTTGCAAATATACGCAGGAGCCCATGTGGGCAAACCAGTTGGAAAATTTCATACTAAGCCATAAAAAAAGGTTGTCTTTCAAAATGCAGTGAAGAATAGATTAATGACTAAATAGCTTGTTGACTAAACTTGACCATAATTCCAGGGCTTTGAATTCTATGTGGTTCATGTTGCAGATATGCAGCCTCCAGGATGCTGGTTCTAGTCCCCTTTTTTAGTTATGTGAAATAAAGCTTTTCTTATGTGCTGTGGTTGTCTGCAGCAGAGGTGGGTTTTTTTTTTATAAATGGACTTTGGGGAACTTGTACTATTCTATCTTCTTAATAGGCAAAAAGATGATCTTGCATCTCTAAGGAGTAAGAAAATAATTTATATTTTCATTTTTCAAAATTGCTTTTTATTTGCACTGAGATGCTGAATGCATATGCCTCATTTCAGAGGCATAGAGTCTGAGTACACTTCAATGGAAGTACTGCAGCTCTAAACCCAAAAGTGCATTCACTAAAACGACTGTGAGATAAAAATGGCATAAAAGCACAGAAGCATGAAGCTATTTGTATTTTGCTATTTAATTGAAAAACTTCCTCAAGTAAAAAGCCAGACTGTACAAATACTGTATTATGTGAGTGTGTAGGAGGATATAGTTAGGAAATGTGGCTGAAGGAAAATGTGTTCCTAGTGAGAGTTGTGTGAGAGAGGAGGGGAGAACAAAGAAATGAAGCAGAAAGTAAGCAACTGACATTGAAAAACTAAAGAAGTAGAGCAAAAAAATGTCCAGAGAATGTGGCAACAGAGGAGCTGGAATATAACATCTTGGTTTAAATTTAATATATTTAATGCTTGTTATTTATAGGACTAGGAGCTTAATTTTGTCTAGACTGTATTATGCAAGACACTGTGCAAATGCAGACAAAGACCATCCTGCTTCACATCCAACTTCTCTATCTTCTTCCCTCCTTCCCTAAGCTGAAACATAAGATGAGACAACAGAGTATAGATGGAGGGAGTACAGGAAGCTGTTAGAACCTCAGAATCAGCATGGCAAATGTTTGTCTTCATTTAAAAATAATAATAAAATTATATGGAGGGAGAGGAATTGTGAGGCAGTCTGGGATCAGCTTTTCAGTGTGAACTGTAGACCAGCTTATTCTTGTCCAGTGGTAGCATTTTGGATAGTTTACTAAAGAAGTTGAACCAAATAATTAATCATAGTTTAAGGTGATTAACGAAGGCAGTTGTAATGGCTTTGTAATGTGTGGTTTAACACAATTGTGTTCTCTTGGTAACGAAGAATTCCTGGTTTAGCTCATCCTTCGTAGAAGAGGATGCTCTTGTACAGCTCTCTTTGCCTTTTATGCCTCTTCTCATGCTTCTGAAATATGTCAGAGCAACAATATTACCTCTTGAGTGTTGTTTTCAGGATTAGATATTGCAGCAACTTCAGATCTCTTATATATACAGTTGCTTGGACAGGGCTGGTTTTAGAGCATATTTTTTAGCTCCCAAGGCCAAAACCAAAATGGAGTTAAAAATGCAGTTGATACCATCTAGAAGAAGGGCTTTTAGCTTTGAGTTGTTCATGGATAGAAAATGCACTGCAGTGTAAGAGTTCACACTTCTCATTGCATTTTCTAGATGACAGGGGATTCACTGAGCAGCAGCAAAGTAGAGCAGGGACCTTGGAAAGGTCATTGGGTTAACCCAGTGTTCTTAGTTCTTGGTTTTGCTCTGGACTTACCTGATTATCCATATTTTTCTTGGAAATGTAGGAACTAAAATTTGAAACACGGTGCTCCCACTAGGTTTTCCTATTCCCATGTATCAAAATAATTTTTATATCTATATGTGTATGTATGTCATATGAAGAATGCTCGTGCTTAAACATCATGGTATTACACTTGCCTTTTCCACAGCAACATGGCCTTGTGATCTTTTTCTGTAGTCTGATGAATATCAATATTTTTGTGTCCTGCATTTATGCAGAGAGTTATTGTTGCTTTGCATCTGTCATTATCAAACTGCACCCTGTGGGCTCAACTACAAATTCAGTAAGCTTATTTTCTCTCTGTTGTCCAAGTGCTTAATGAAAATATGGAATGATGTCTACTATGAAAAATTAAATAAAACATTATTTCTTGAATAATTAACAAAGGGCCAAGAAGCCTGTTGACCAGAGGAAGATAGTGAACAGGACTGGAGGTTGCTGTAGACCGTGTCCCTGGAGAGAACTCTGTTCATAGTCAGTGAAATTGTGTGCTTGTGTGGTAGGATAGATAATGATCTGTGGTTTCCTTGTGTGTCATTTCTTGTCAGTATGGTGTGGCTTTTGTTCCGTGCCCTTGGCCACAGCTTAGCCTAACGTTAGCAGAAAGCTTTAAAAGCTGGGGACTCAGCAAGCTGTGGAAGTTGGTAAAAAGGGGAGTCTACATGGACATGTAAAGTGCTCTTCAGTGCTGTGGAGTTTTTCTTTTGTTTCATTTTCTGGTTATGAGGAGAGTAGCAGCATCTCAAGCAGTGCTAGAGAAAATGCCTCATGTGACACAGAAGGTGGGTACAGGTTATATGTGTGTTGGGATATGTAACATGGTGGAGTTACTTATTTATAGGCTACTACAGAGTGCCATGCCTGGAGAAGATTCAGGGGCTGGAAATGTACCCGAAGTCAATGATGGGCTTAAGCCTTTGTGGGGGGTCACATCTACTTCACTGCAGCTTTGCTCTAAGCATAGGTGGGCAGAGAAAGGTCCAGTAAAGCAAAGGGATGTGCTGGATGCCACAGGTAATGGCAGGTGGCATAGTCCTGAGGCTGAAGCACATCTTCGTGACACTGAGAAACAGCCTGCTGTCTGTTCCTCGTTCTTCAATAAATGGTACCACCAAAAGTGAGGTGGTTCAATGTGTTCTCCTGTGAGTCCGTTCTGAGTAACTCTAGTCCCTGTGGTGCCCCGAGCATGGGTATCCTCAGGGTCAGGTCACTAAGTATCACTGTATTATTTTTCTGCCTGGGCCTGGTACTTGTTAATGGTGGTTTTCTTGGGTGGTGGTGAGTTCCTCTTCTGCTGTTGGGTTTGCTTCCTGACTTAGTGCAAGGATAATTTGCTGCTGTTTGATCCCACAGAGACGTTTTGTCTGCTCTCCAGGGGTGCTAGCTACCTGCTTCTCCCTGTGGAATAACCATATTCTCCACCTTTCTTCCTAGCTGCTCACATTGCAAACAGCTCCAGCTGACTAGTTTCCCATCCTGGATGCCCTTCATGGGTGTTGAGTCAGATGAGGCTTTGCAATCACAAACACCTCTGAGTGCCATCCCCTCCTTAACAGCTCTTACCTGTGTCCTAGCAGTACATGGCACCCACGTCACCTGCTTTTCCTTATCCAGCTAGTGTTGGCAGGGCAGTGTAGGCAGTGGACCCTGGAAATCTGGGCAGATCCACTCACCACTGAGGTCCTTACTGAGGCAAAGTTGCAGGCAGAAGATCTAGCAGTGGTGATGACTCCAGCAGTGCAGTGTCCTCATCACTCTTGTCTGGTGAGAAGTGCAGTCCCCTCTAAGCCTCTCTGGTGAGGTTCTTGTTTGCCAGATCCTGCCAGCAGCAGAGATGCTCGCTCTAATGCCCTTTCTTGAGAGGGCTGGCTGTGCTCCTTCCCCACAGCATGGCAGGGACTAAATCCATTCTGGAAGAAGGATGGGGAATTGTGGTGCATGCCCATCTTGTGTTTCTCTTCCTAGGAAGAAACAGAAGAGGATAGTGACCTGTCGGACTACGGAGAA
>NW_008592891.1:0-18003 GCF_000691845.1 Merops nubicus | reverse complement strand
AAAAGGGTCTTGCTTGCTGCACCGTGTTTCATGCTGATTGGAGAGATTTTTGAGCTGCGAGGAAGTAAGCTGTAAATCTGCTTATTTTATAGTGGAATCTGTTGGCCAAGAGATCTGAGGCACTTCGTAGCTTGTTGTTTGAATAAGTGGAAATGTTTTAGCAATCTTACAGCCAGTTTGTTTGGAACAGCTATTCTTCTGTAGTTTGTAACTTTGGAGCTTTGATTAAAAAGTGAAATTTCAATATAAAATGGTAGTAAAAATTTAACCATTAGGGGAGAGCATTTGCATTCAATATTCTTCAATTTTTACATTAAAAAAAAAAAATTCTGGATAAACCAGAAAAGTACAAAAGCATGTTTTCTGTAAATACACTGCATATTAGAATGCATGAATTACAAGGAAGGAAAGCTGGCTTTATTACAGAACATGCCACTGTAATTTTATGTCTATTTTAATGTCTATTTTAAGTCTGTTGTGAATGGATTTTAGTCTACTTTTTTTTTAATGGAAAAGTTCCTATGATTATGGCATCTTTAAGTACTAGATTTTTTTTTTCCTCCTTTATGTAACTGAACAATGGTACAAAAAATATTTTTCTTCTGCTTGAAATTGCAGCCACACTTGATGTCCTATAAAACCGTTACGAGGCAACTATTAGGAAATGCAGTAAAACTATTACAAAATGCAAACTAGTAGAGGGCAACTATTTACAAAATGCAATGCCTTCCAAAAATGGCAGATGCATCTTTCAAATACAGACTTCTTTGAGCTGATGGTGAACCCATGAAAGAAGGATTAACCTGTAATGACTAGGAAGTGTTCACATTTGTTTCCTTTATTTGTAATGAAAAGCTAACTGCTTGGTTTGAGTGAAAATGTTTTCAGAATTTTAAAGATCACAGAATCACACACTGGTAGGAGTTTGAAGGGACTTCTGGAGATCATCTAGACCAATCCCTCTGCTAAAGCAGGTTCACCTGGAGCAGGTTGCATAGGATTATATCCAGGCAGGTTTTGGAAGTCTCCAGAGATGGAGAACCCACAACCTCTCTGGGCAGACTGTTCCAGTGCTCTGTCACTATCAAAGTGAAGAAGTTTTTCCTTATGTTCAGGTGGAACTTCTTGTGTTCCCGTTTGTCCCTGTTGCCCCTTGTCCTATCATTGGGCACTACTGAAAAGAGTCTGGCCCCACGCTCTTGACACTGGCCCTTTAGGTATTTACAAACACTGATGAGATCCCCTTTCATCTTCTCCAGGCTAAACAGACCCAGGCCTCTCAGCCTTTCCTTGTAAGAGAGATACTTCAGTCTCATAATCATCTTTACGGTCCTTCACTGGACTGTCTCCAGTGGTTCCCTGTCTCTCTTGAACTGAGGAGCCCAGAATTTGACACAGTACTCCAGATGTGGCCTTACTGGGACAGAGTAGAGGGGAGGAGAGCCTCCCTCATCCTGCTGGCCATGTTTCTTCATGCACCGCAGGATACCATTGGCCTCCTTGGCCACAGGAGCACACTGCTGGGTCGTGTTTAACCTGTTGTCCACCAGAACTCTCAGGTCCTTCTCTGCAAAGCTGCTTTCCAGCAGGTCAACTCCTAACCTGTACTGGTGCATGGGGTTATTCCTCACCAGGTTTAGAATCCTGGCGCTTGCCTTTGAACTCCATTAGGTTCCTCTCCACCCAACACTCCAGCCTGTCCAGGTCTTGATGAATGGTAGCACAGCCTTCTAGTGTCTCAGCCACTCTTCCTGGTTTTGTATCATCAGCAAACTTACGGAGGGTGCACTCTGTCCACTCATCGAGGTCACTGATGAATATGTTAAAGACTGGATCTAGTCCTGACCGCTGGGGGAAGACCACAAGCTACAGGCCTCCAAGTAGACTGTGCTGCTGGTCACAACCCCCTGAGCTCTGTTGTTCAGCCAATTCTCAATCCACCTCAGTGTCATCTCATCTAGCCTACACTTCCTGAGCTTACCTTTGAGCATGCTATGGGAGACATTGTCAAAAGCCTTGCTGAAGTCAAGGTAGACAACATCCACTGCTCTCCCCTCATCTACCTAGCCAGTCATGCCATCACAGAAGGCTATCACATTGGTTAAATATGATTTCCCCTTGCTGAATCCATGCTGACCATTCCTGATAACTTTGTTTTCCTCCACATGCTTGGAGGTGACACCCAGAATGAGCTGTTCCATCACCTTTCCGGGGATGGAGGTGAGGCTGACTGGTCTTATAGTTTCCTGGCTCCTCCTTGCCCTTTCTGAAGACTGGAGTGACATTGGCCTTCCTCCAGTCCTCAGGCACCTCTCCTGTTCTCTGACCTTTCAAAGATGATGGGGGAGTGGCTTAGGAACAACATGTGCCAGCTCCCTTAGCACTTGCAGGTGCACGATGCTGCTGTGTGTACAAGATTATAGTAGTAGGTATGAAAAAGGGTGTGAATTTTGAGAAGTTTTCTTTTTTCTAGTAGAAAAAGGATTTGGGTAATTTCATGGTCAATAACCTTGAAATCTTCTCAAACAAAAGTTTACAGTACAAGCTACAGAAACATATTACAGATATGTCTATGAAATCTGCAAAACTTAAACCCCATAGAGCGAACAGCAAGAAGCAGTCAAGGAAAATGAGACCCGTGTGCAATTAGTGAAATCTTAAAAAATATTATAACAGATGTGTTTACTGTAGGGATGAGTTGGGGTTTGAGGGCATGGTGGGTGATGGTGGTAGTTGGGAGGAAGGTTTTGGACATGATCCCAAGTTCTGTAATGTTATTAACCTCTTGATCTTTATTTTCTGTTATTTTTCATTGTTCTAGTGTTCAAGTGGGTTAGAAAAACATTAATTGCACTAGTACAAGTCACTTTTGGAAGAACTATAAACAAGTAAGTAGCTCTCACTGTAACTGAACCTGCATCATTGTTCTGTGGAAAAAAAGGCCAAGATAAGAGATACATGATGAAGACCATTAACTTATAACATGCAACCTCTATACGTGTCACAGTGATGTGTTTTCATAAAGGTACTTTCTGTATCATTTTGAAGAAGTGTCCGTCAGGTGAGGCCTGGATGAGGCTATGAAGTAAGCACGTGTGTCTGTACATACCTTTCATGGGAAAAGCTATACCATCAGTGAGAAAAAATTTGGAAAAGTGTTCCTTTTCTTGCCACATACAAAGGCCTACAGTAAAACTTGCTTCAGTAGGGTAGATGTTTGATACAAACACTTTTCCCCTGACTCTTTGATCAGTACTGACTCTCTGACACATGGTGAGGCTTTTCCTATGAAAGTCTGTGAATCTGTGATTTCTGTAGCACATTGACATAGGCAAAGGGCCACACAGACTCTGAGGAAATGTGTTATTTCACTTTGTGTACCAGTGGGACTATTATTTGGGTAAGCAAAGGAACAGCCCAGAAATCTACCAGCAGAACAGGCTGTTCCTTCATCCAGTCAGTGAATAAATTTGGACATGCCAGCATGGCTTTTAAAACCTCTCATGTGTGATGTAGCAGTAAATTGGACAAGAAGTGATGGAAAGTCATGCGCTTGGCTCCCAGTGAACTAATGGTCTCTGCCAGTATCATTCACTGAGTTTTAAACTGGTCTGTTCATTTTGTTCACACACTGTTGATAACTAGCATGAAAGACACCTGGGAGAAGACACAGAGAGAGGGAGAGAGAGAGAGAGAGAGAGAGAAAGGATGAGCGTAAGAACAGCACACATGCAGAATTGCTCTAGAGATTTTACATGTTGGTTGAATTTTTACACTTACTGGTTTTAACTGTGTTCTAAGGCACAGTTAAGCAGTACTACCTGCTGCCCACCTCAGACTTCGTTCTGAAGGCTACAGTGAGTTCCTGCAGCCACAGGAGGAGGCTGCTATCTCCATTTGTAATCCCTTCTCTAATGTGCTGTTGGTGTCTGTGAGGGAACTTGTTGCGCTTTTATCAAAACTTCGTCTGTTTTTATCCCACCAGGCACAGCTGTGCATGCAATTAGTTTGAAGTTCACTACAATTAGCTGATTTTTATGTCTTTACCCCGTGAAGCCTTTGTACTGCCTATCCTTGAAATATATACATTTCAGTGTAGTGTTTGTCATTTGTCATCTGTATGTGTGGACTTCATGGAAATGTCTTCTCCACATCTCAGTCAGGTATCTCAAGTGACCTAGATTTAGAGCAGCCAGAGCTGAACATGACTTGCTATGATGCAGGTAAAATCAGCTCAGATAAATTGGGATAATTACATTGAAATAAGGATCGCTTCCACTACTTTGAAGAGTAAAAAGAATAATTCTGCATAAAACACAAAAGACCAGCTCTGATGTTCTCCCTTCTGCACTCCTTTACAGGCAAATTCGTGACACTGTACACTGGATGTTCAGTGAACCAATGCTTGTTTACTACATCGGTGTGTTTCGAGATGCTTTCTGGCCAAATGGAAAGTTAGCACCGCCACCAAGAGCCAAGAGCGATGAACAAAAGCAAGAAACAAAACAGCGAGCACAGCAAAAACTACTTGAAAACATTCCAGGTGAGATCACTTTCATTCTGCTTTATCATGGATTTAATAACTAGGAAGGAAACTGGTTAGTCAAATACTCTTGTGCTGCATTTTAGATTTTTCACGTAGAGTTGTAAGTTATGGTTATTTGCTTAAGTAAGGATAATTTTGTGTCTCCTATCTGCCTGGTAAAGGGCATGGATGCTGGTATTATTGGAGGATGAAAATCCAGTGTCTCTGTACTTCTGTATGTTATATTCATCAGGGAACCTAAGTCAAGACTCTTTGCTGGCTCTCCATGAGCAAATACTAGGTGGTACTTGGAAGTACTTGACAAATAGGGAGTGTGGCACCACCGCAATTACTTCTTCCTCTTCCATTCCAAAATGGAAGAGGGAGTCTACCTACGCTGTCAGTGTTGTGTGTTGCTGTGTATTTCTGACATGAAGTTTCAGGGCATTGAATGTTAGAGGGACCTGCAGCCTGGACAGAAGCATCTGAGATTGAGTGGGGTTTCTAGTACTTTCCTTTGCCTGCCCTTATGTCCCCAGCCCAGGCAGCTTCCTCTTCAGCCTGCATGTTTCTAGGGCACCGTTCTGAGGTCCTCTGTCCCATCCCATTTACAAGATGGGGAGTCTGGTTATATAATTGTGTCCCTTCACAGATCACATAAACCCAAAAGAACCTACTTACCTGAGAACTGAAATTCATTCCCTTTAGCCCTTGGAAATGCACTTAAACATAGCTTCATGCTTTTTATCCCCCTTCCATCTCAATAGAAAGTACTTAAATGAGATGTTTTATGGCTTCATGGAGATAGGTCATGTATCTCCTTGCACTTGGTTGTCTAGTCAACTCTTACAACAAAAATAGCAGCAGGCATGCATGCAAAATAGAATCATAGAATGGTTTGGGTTGGAAGGGACCCAAAGATCATCTAGTTCCAACGCTCCTGCCATGGGCAGGGATGTCTCCTACTAGACCAGGTTGCTCAAGGCCCCACCCAGTCTGGTCTTGAGCGCTCACCATTTGATGTGTAAAGAACCCTCCATGTACTCTCTCTGTTGTATGCTCACCTTCTTGCCTATAATAGCCTTGAACAGTTTGTGCTTTTATTTGAGTGAACTGATGTAAGCTGAAGTAACCTTTATTGCAGATACTCTGCAGAGTCTTGTTGGACAACAAAACGCCCGTCACGGTGTAGTGAAAGTGTTCAATGCATTGCAAGAGAGAAAGGCTAACAAGCATCTACTCTATGTGAGTAACCAGAAAAGTAGCCTTGTTACTTTACCATCCCATTAACTGCTGAGCTCTGCTCACCTGGTATTAAAGTCTGGAGTGTGTGTTTTTATGCAGATTTATATTGGACTATTGCTCCCTTGTGCAGGTGTTTTTTTTTTTTATTAATTAAAATAAGTCAGAAAAAGTGTATGTGGTTCCATCATTTGACTAATTTTGAATAACAAAAAACTGATTAAAACCAGCATTGCTTCTGTCTAAAATAGGTCTTCTACCACAACCAACTTGCCTGACTTCATAAGGGGCAGACTCATTCTTTTATATAGCTGAGGAAAAAAAAAGAAAAATTGCCCATACTTTGGGGAATCCTAGGGAAGGAGAGCTCGAGGACTGGCTCACAGTTAGGTCATGACTGCCCTCGAGAAGTCCCTCCTGTTGTTTGGGACTGGTCAGAGCATGGAGCTGGATCCAAGTACAGTACTGTCACTCTCCATCAGTCTCTTCGGGCTCTCTTCTTGCAGCAGCCAGCCGTGGAGAGCAGCGTGCCCAGGAGGAGGTGTGTGCTCTGGAGCTTGCTTATGTAGCTCCCATGGCTTCCACAGAATAGCACCAGTCTATACTGGGTGGGAAATCCCTGTCTGAAAGCAGCTGCCTGTGGCACTTGTTCTCTTTCAGCATTAAGACATTTCCCATATTATTTGTAGGGCACATGCTAGCTTTAGGGTAAAAGAAAAATGAATGATGAGTAGAGTGACCCTATGTGCTTCTGTTGTCTGTGACGCTCCAAACATGACAGAAAGGAAGAAGAAATTCCCATTTGGCACCTGTACTCATCTTAACTCTGTTCTGTTTTTCAGGTTTTGCTGGAACTGCTGCTAACTGAACTGTGTCCTGAGCTAAGAGCTCATTTAGAGCAGCTTAATGCCACTTAGGTTTGAATCTGCACAATTGGACCACTAGAGAAATGTCTATGTCCAATAATAGACATGAAACTTATTTTCCTCTTTTCCATAGAGGGCTGAGGACTATGATTATTTTTAGCGTTTTTCTTTCCTCTTGAGTTTTTTTGTGAAGTAAACAGACTTGAAAAGATCTGATGCTGTATTAGGGTAGACAAAACAATGCTGTATAGTTGCCAATTTTTATTTAAATTGTTCTATTTGACTACTCTTCTGTTTCAAATATAGATTGAAAAATAAATGTTCATATAAGCTGAAAGAAACCAGAAAATATTTTAAACATTTATGAAAAGAAATTTTGCTTATAGTGGTAAACTAATGAATGTTGTACAGTCCTAATCTCCTCACAGAGGATCTGACCAGTCCTTTTTTCTTGTGTATGGAAGAAGCCTTGTTGTGCAATACTACATGTAAAGCTATTGTGAAAATTTTATCAGTTTTGTTTTTACCAAAGATTTCCCGTAGTTTGAAGCATTTGTAAGCAATAAATAACACAACAGGATTGCAGTACTTGATAATGAGGCTGTACTGACAACTGATGAATAAGTTTGACAGCACTAGTTTCCTAAGGAATATTTACATTACTCTGAAGTCTGTGTTGAAAATATGTATTGTATACTGGTTTGTCCTGACAGAATGCCTGTGTTAAATGTTAGTTCAGAGGTGAGTGCTTATGAATTGCTTCTATAAATGATTAAGCAGACATTTAATTAAACCATTCTAATAACTTCCCTGATATTACTCAGGGCTGTTTTATTCAAATACCCCAATTTCAAACAACCTTCAAATCTTTCCCTTATTTTATACAAGGAAAGAAAATGATGTCTTCAGTGTTTTTTTTTTAATTTATGTAAAAATATGTAAATATAGTCTTCATGCACATCTAAATAATTAAACATCATGAAAAAATCCCTAGATGACACTCATTACTTTCTTTTAAATTCAATAGAGTTGTGCTCTTAAAAAAACTGCTCGCAGTTAAGACCAACTACATTGTCAGGTAACTAGAGTGGATATAGTCCACATATATCAGTGTTTTTAGTAACACCCACCCTTCTGTTCCAACAGGTCCCAAAAAGTTTTCAAGTCGCAGTAGAGTCCTAAGAAGCAAGCCAGATCATAGAATCATAGAATCATAGGGGTTGGAAGGGACCTTGAAAGATCATCTAGTCCAACCCCCCTGCCAGAGCAGGACCACCTAGAGTACATCACACAGGAAGGCGTCCAGGCGGGTTTTGAATGACTCCAGTGAAGGAGCCTCCACAACCTCTCTGGGCAGCCTGTTCCAGTGCTCTGTCCCCCTCACAGTAAAAAAAATTTTTCCTGATATTCACCTTGAACCTCCTATGCTCCAATTTCACCCATTACCCCTTGACCTATCACAGGTCATCACTGAAAAAAGCTTAATTAAGGAGATTCTGCACATATGAAGTTTTACAAGTAAATAGGTATTTAGAAACATGCAAGCTTACCATAGTCATCAGTAAAATTTACTTGTGATTCATTGAAGTATCACCTGATGAAAGATCTGGTATAAAACTACTCAGGCACACACACTACAAACCAAGAGGTTTTCAACTGTTTCTTATACAATGTAAACGCAATAGGGTTCAGTGTTGGTTTTTTATATATTTCATTATTCATTAAAGCTGTTTAGGTTTCTGTTGCCCATTCCTAAGTCTCTCTTCCTTATTCCCTTTCTCTTTGCCCTTGGGAATGGAGAGGGGTTAGTACAGAGCATCTTGTCATTCATCTAGTGGCTGGTCCAGCCCTAATCCTTGACAGATAATTAGCCTCTGTTGTTCATTTGGGCTCAAACCCATGCCCCTGGGAGTAGGAGTCTCACACTCTTCCAAGAGAGCTAGCTGGGCAGTCAGGTTGATGAGGACAAGCCTCATGCAGAGAACATGTGTATGGAACGTCTCTGTAGTAACATTTTGTGGCTTTTTTTTCCCTTGTAGTTTTGTAAGTAGTATCTTCTAGTTTTAAATGTTTACAGGATTTGAACTGTAAAGTTTAGTGCCATACTGGCCAATTTCCAACTTTGAATCTCTGCAGTCCAGGAGTTAAAATGTCTTGACATATAAGTGGATCTAAATGCACTAGCGAAGCATGTGAAAGGCAGTATACACACCACTAACAAAGGTAAGATTTAAAAAGAATTGTGACTTGTGAATGGGTTGTATGTGAAAACACGACAAGTTTGGGTTCAAGCTTTTCAGAATATTAAAATGTGATGTTTAAATACTAAAAACACAGAAAAGGAAACAGCCATTTTTATTTAGTTTCAGTTTGATTCATGTGCTACATCGTAGTATGGCATGAAGAAAATGCAGGACATTTGTCCCATTAAAATGTCCTTAATAAACATGCAGTCTTCAATACAATTTTGGAAAGTCTACCTTTTGCTTCTTCTCAGCTGAAGAAAGTGTGTGAGTGCTTTTTGCTTTTTTTTTTTTTGTACATAAAGCAACTTGGTGATTCTTTAAGTAATAATTTATGTAAAGTTGAAAAGCAGCAGTAAGTGATCAGTAATTGCTATGGATTAAAGATAGTTTATTGTAGGAAATACATCTATATACAAGTCACAGTTAAAGGAAACAGTAAATTCTCCCAAGATTAGCTGCCAGTTCAAGGTCAGAAGCAACACCAGGATCCAGGATGCATGCCTTTGAAGACAAAGAATAGGCTGTTCTAGTTTATAGCTAAAATAAAACTGTGCGTTGCCTATATATCATTAATAAGGTCATTAAGTTTTGTTGACATTATCTGAGATAATCAGCTTGTTAAAATATTAAAGAGTTAATAAGGCTTCTTGTGTCAGTGGCTTCCCTGAGTAAGGAGCCACAAAAATTGTTAGCTGATCATTTATAATTTACTTGACTCTCCATTTATTTGGATTGCACCAAGCTGGACATCAAAGCTTTCTGCTTGCAGAAACAAAAGGTCTCTACATGCACAGAAATGATAGTGTGTCTCTGAAGCACGGATCCAAATGCTGGTACGTTCCCTTCAGTTGGCATATCTTGCCTTGACTCTATCCTTAGGCATCACTGATATTATTTAGCAGATTGATCTTCTAGAAGCCATTATTGATCTTTTTCCTCAAGCAATAAATCTTCAACTTCAAAACTTTAAAAAAAATGTGACCTGTTTTTTTTTTTCCTGTGTATCAGTAAAAGTGGATCCTTGGCTGTGGCTAAAAATGCAAACATAAAAATAAGCAGGATAACTGGTTATGACTGGTTTTCAGTATCATTAATGAAGGTTGTCATTGTTAGAGAATCTAAAGTAGAGGAAAAGTTATGATTTTGGAGTTTGAGAGAGTGACAGACAGTAAATTAATTTCGGATAAAATTATTCAAATTGTTTAATTTATCTTGCAAGTTACAGAGTCCTCTGCTGTGGTGATTACCACAGATTATTTTTAGTTATTTGGCAGAATGCATTGTTTGCTAAAGCAAGTGGGTTGATAGTATCCTTTCAAGACAATTTTTAACCATTCTCAATATACTCTTCATTTTTGTGCACAGTTTTATTTTTTTTTCATATATGATGTTGTGAGTCTTTTACCAAACAGCAAGTTTAAAGACCCAAATCCAAGGTATCACTTGGTTTCATGAGACTTTCTCAGCTTACCTGAGAATAGTATTTTTTAGCAGCAGCTTGATCTTGCTGTACACCAAGTCCCAGCAGGAGGCATCTAGCCAAGTAGAAAGCAGCCGTAGTGGTGCCCTTGGCTACGTATGCGTGAGCACAATCACTTGCCTTTGCCAGCATATTGATGTCATCATTTTCTGTAATCCTGTGGTGGAATTCACAGCATTAGGTTAGATAATGCTATTTCAAGCAGTAATTTAAGCCAGCTGTCTATATATGACTTAACAATGCCTCCTCTTCCTATACATCCTTATCCAAAATAAACTGGAATTTGTATGTATTCAGCAGCCCGATGAGGATTCTTCTATTCAGTATTTAATTTGAAGTTATTTTAATTTGAATATAATTAAATAGAAAACACATATACATAACTTTTGGAGTCACTTTCACTATAGTTACGCTCGTTATAAAAGGCAGCATATTTTATGTTAATTGTTTCTAATAAAATATTTTGTGGAAATTAACATATATGTGGAAGAAAGGCAGAGCTCTTGCTTGATATAATTAACCTCATCTAGTGGAAGATGTCCCTGCACAAAGCAGGGGGGTTGGAACTAGATGCTATTTAAAGGGCCCACCTAAAACTTTCCACGGTTCTAATTCCAGGTTCTTACCAGGACATTGGCAAATCATAGCAGTCTGAAGATCTTGGACATACTTGAGAGCCTCAGGTTGTAAGACTCACTTAGGACAACCACTTATAACTGTTCCAGCTCAATTTTTTTCTGTCTTCTGCATGCATCTGTCTGCTTGCTGTCACCTTATTTTCAGCATGTTGATTTTAATAAGGACTGGAGGGACAAACTGAACATTGTTTTAACTATAAGGCTATAATTACCTAGTATTGTTACTATAATACTAGGTACAACATTTTCTAAGTGGGATTTTTTTTTTCCTCTGCTGCTTTAAAGCATAAACCTCCAGGCCCCATATACTTTCCAGATACCAAACAATAATGATGTGTTCTTCACACATCATTGCAATTTTTTGTTGTTGTGACAAGTAGTCACAAATTTGACAGAAAAAAAGAAAAGTGGAAGTCATTTCACTTCATAGCTACTCCCTATAAATCAGTGTTTACATAAGATTATTTTGAACTAACCCTCTGCAAGTCAATGCCTCACCCAAATGTGTTGAGAACAATATTCTTCTACATAATTTGGTCCCATTAACAAATACAATAACACAGCAGAAAAAAATCCCAAAGACTTACTAGCAGGAACATTCAAATATAATAACAATAACCTATTCTTCCTGATATAGGAAGACATTTTTGCCTTCCTTTCTGTAAGATATGCAAGAGGATGCTGATGTAGGCAATGATACCCAGTCAAGTCAGCAAAATTCTGGTTCAGGACAGCTGACTTCAAGAACATACCATAGCAGTGGGGAAGCCTATTTTGTGGTCCAGGTGAAAAATGCCTCCATGGTGTGTGCCCCTGTAAGCTGAAAAGCTGAAGGGTGAGAACTTGGCACTGTCTGCAGCAGCTACTCCTAGGTCCCAGGCTGTGCTGCCCAGAGTGCTTGCTGGAGGATCCCAGCCAGTATAGATGCTTGCATTTTGGGTAAAGGACACAGAAACTGGGCAAGAGAACACTGAGCAAGGAGATGATGGGAGAAGACAGTGGGTAGAAATGACACTGAGGCATGTGGAGAACAGAAGACCTGTAGGGGTTTAAAAGGGAACAGTGAACGCAGGAGCCTAGAGCAGATTACGGACTGACGGGACAGGAAGGCAGGGTTGAGTGTGGGCTTCTACTTGGTCTGCTTGGGATTCTAGTTCAAGGCTGTCTTGCCTCACAGAGTCAGAAGGAAAAGTTGAACTGTACTGAATAACAGAGGACCTTACAGTATTAATTTTGCCTATGGCTTGCTGTTCCCTCTTCGCAGATGAGGTCTTGCAATTTGTTAGCTCAAACATCTCTTGAGTTTGTGAGACAAGAACATGAACTTAATAATTTTAATCTGAGTTCCATGGTCTTACATGAAGAACCATAATAAAAGATAAAGTGAAATTAACTTCACCTTTTGGCTACTGCAGCAGCTGTTGAGTCAAATTTTCTATTTTAATAATATTCCACAAGATGGCTTTGGGCATAGATGTTTAAATGTGCTGCTGCTTCTCGAACAGTCCAAAGCAGCCTTAGTGTTTTGATACATACCTTGCTCATAGAGATACATAACACCAAGTGCTCCCTGTAATTCCAAGTTCCCATTGCCACATGCTTCTGAATGCCAGGAAAAGGCCTAAACAAGAGGCAGAAAGTTAGAGTATATGTTCACTTCAGCATCTTTTCTTGCATACTGTTGCCATAAAAGCATTTACTTTAACCAGCCTCTAAGAAGTGCTTGTACATAAAAGAAAGCAGAATTCTTGTTAGGTTTTTAAATCTGTTTAATTTACTGTCAAAACTCTTGACAGCTCCTTAAATTCTGAAGGGTATTAAGGCTGACAAAACTTCTCCCTGAAACTCCCAATAAAAAAACAAAAAATCTCCACTAGTAGTGTTGAGTCAAAATGAGGGATTGTGGCTATCTATCCATACGGGCTTAAATGGATGCCAGTGCCCAGCAGTACGTAAAAGACAGCTTGCAAGAGTCAAATATGTCACTGTACTCTTTCTGTGAAATTAAAAATTGAGACTCATGAAGCTCAAGAGGTACAAGTACAGATCTTTTAGATCTGACACAGAATAAAGCATTCCCAAAGTACTCTGGGCCTTCACACTTACTTTTGGGT
Organism: Merops nubicus; assembly: GCF_000691845.1. Classification (NCBI taxonomy): domain Eukaryota; kingdom Metazoa; phylum Chordata; class Aves; order Coraciiformes; family Meropidae; genus Merops; species Merops nubicus. Next base: position 4,892 of record NW_008592891.1, on the reverse strand, counting down.
TCCCATGGTCTGCAGCAGTAAGCCACAACCTCAGAAAATGGGAAGAAAAATGGAAATAAGGAAAGTTTAAGTAATGCAGCATCTTATGCTCATCGAGAAAATTACTGACTGCCATTACCTTTCAGCCTCCTCAGCTGGCTGCTTAACACCACGTCCTTCCTAATGCGTTCTGCTGAAGTGTGCAGCTGCAAACTTCAAGTGTCTTGCTTTTAGGGAATCAGTTGAGTATTTTCTTCATGTGTTCCACTCCCTTTTGCTAAAATTGAGGTATGTTAATTCTTGCATTCAGATGGGGAAGAGGATGAAATAAAGAACCTGAGAATCCACCAACTTCTGTAAGAGAGGAAATTTTTCCACTTTGAAGAAAGGCTGAGGCATAATGATAGGGCAGTCTGGAGAACAGTGTCACAGCAAGGCAGAACTGATCTTTGGTTACTAGACAGCCCCTAGATTTTTTATTCCAGCCTGTTTACAATGTGAAACAGTTCCATATGAATGTTCATCTGATATTGTGTTACTCTTCTTCATTGATACAAATTTTCTTAAAAATAGTCTTGTGCTTACATTAATGAATATCACATCCTAAACTTGCGACATTTTCAATTTTAGACTTTTGTAATCTTTTTTTCATGTTGTATTATATATCTCAGGTCACAAAACCACCTTAACAGAAGGGAAAGTGATAAAATAGCACACTCTGAAGCTCCTCCATAAAAAGTACCTTAGATTCATAGTGAGAATAAAAAAAGATAATGTTAAATACGCCAATGCTGACAGTTGTATACAAGCAGCTGTAAGGTGTATCACCCAAGAGCTTCAGAAGTATTTTGGAAACAAGTTTTACACAGGGTTTGGCATGGATGCCCTGTTTAAATACACTAGAAACAGTTCTTTATAAAAGGTTCCTCTTTTTTTCACCTCTCATACTGCAATACACAAAAAAGAAACTTCACTAAAATGCTTATTTGTGACCAAATCAACGTGGTTATTATACAGGCATAAAAACAAATGAAGCACCTCTAAGGACCAGCAGAATATCTTCTGCTCTAAGCACCAGCCAAGAATCTGATTTATTAATACACTGATTCATTTTCCTGCCCTCCTGTCTTATCTCCCCTTTCTTTCACTATCTATATTCTTTTCTCATGCCACTCTTTAAGATCATGTTCTCCAATAAATTAGCACTGTTCTTCTTATTGTAGCAATTTTCTTCCTTCGTCTTCCTTTTTTTGTAATGTAATTCTTCAGGTTCTTGCAAATGCAGTTTTTCCTTTGACTGGCAGCAGCATGTTCTTCTTCAGCATCCATGTTAAAAGAATAGAAAGTACCTTATCAAATATCTTTGTGCAACAGATGTTTTATACAAAATATAGTTGTTTTATTTCTGTTTTTACACATTTTCATTTATATACACTGATTATTACTAATTAATTGATAGCACTTTGTAAACATAGCTTCCACACAAAGTATGGTGAAAGCCTTAGTAGTTAGGTTTTAAAACACAAATTATCATATTTTTACTTAAATAATCAAGCTTACAAAGAAGCCCTTAGCAATTATGAGCTAATATTAAAAGAAAAGTGAAAAAGGTACATCTAGATTAGTTACAGGGGTCTTCTTTATTGCCTAGTCCATCATAATGCATTACTCCAAGCTGGTACATTGCCTGAAAATATGCATCCTTGATTTTTTCAAATTGTATTAATGTGTTGTTTGGTTTTTTTTTCATACAGCCCCTGGGAAAGACAGAATAAACAATAAAGTACACAGAACAAAGAGTACATATGGCAGGTTAATTCTCCAGTATACACTCTCTTACAGAGCTTTTCAACCTGGAGTATTTTCCTCATGAACAAAGAACAAAAAATTGCAACTACAGAAGCGGCAGAAACAGTAATAGAGTAAGTAAGTACCACAGGAAGGGTGGACAGGGTGGAAGCACCTGGGACTTTCAAACAAGTTCTTATTGTTTTTTATAGATATTCAAAAAACCCTCCTAAATATAAGTAGTGGTATACCAACATCATCCCTGAAACCAAGAGGCGTTCTGACAACCTTTCTTCCCCTCCCCCAGGTGCTAGCTTTTTAGTTTAAAGAGGCAAGAGTCTCATTCAGATGTCCTGCCCTATCTATCTGACATCCCTTAACTTAGGAGAGCTGTTCTTACACCTTGAGGGTTTAAGAGTCTGCTTTTACAGCTCAACTAAATGTTGGTCTCACAGAGGCTAAGCCTGGATGTCTAAAGACTTTATGGACCCAGCTGTCTGTCCCTCATTTCTTGTGAGGGCATCACCTGCAACAGCAGAGATGCTTTCACTGCTATGAAAGAACTTTAGAGAGCATTTGCTTCTGCACTAAGTCAAAGAAGAAACTACATTTAAAAATACAGTTCAACTGTAATGTAACAGTTAACTGAGCCTGGCATCCATACTAAAATATTTTTATGCATGCATGTAATCATACTGAGTAAAAACAATGTTGAAACTAAAATGTCTGAAGCTGGTGGAGTCCCCTTTTTATTAATGTTTTTAAAGAGTAAGCTGAAAGAGAGGCCTGTTTGGTAAGAAGGGAAAGCTCAGTGCAGCCAGCCCGCCCCGTGTGAACGCTGGGCTCGGCGTGGAAGAGCTGAAAGGCTGAACCGGAGCCACGGAGGGCGCTCCGCTCACACAGAACCTTCCCGGGGCTGCCGGGAGCCTCGCAGCCGGGCTCCACCCGGCCCAGCTGAGGGACAGTGGAGGCAAACTGCTGTTTGCAGCTGATTTCTCCCAAAACCTAAGCCATTGTTTCCACTTCTGCTGACACCTTCTGGCTGTCTATCATAAAAGAGGGTTATCCTACCAAAATGCTGCAGGTGAGCTTTTAAAATTATTTTTAGCTACATTCCCAAGCCTCTTTTTTTGCCTTTTTTTCCCCAGATGATTATCATCCTTCCATTTTTGGCAGCGCAATCTGTTTCTATAGCAACAGAGACAGAGGCAAAAGTCAAAACAGGAAAGTAATGCTTGTGGATTTTTGTGGTTAAATCTGTGGTTTCCGCGTGATGTTTTCCAACAGTCAGTTCAATGGACTTTGAGTGCCAAAAACCTCCTCAACTTCATCCTGATTCCTTTTGTGTAGATGATACAGCCTAAGAAGTCTACAGGAGATACACTTTTTTAAAGCATCAGTGAATGGCTTGATCCAGTCTGTGACAGTAACGATACCCTCCAGCAAAGGCACTGACGCTGGGGCTGCGTTGCTGCTTTTGATGCTGAGGGGTGTGAGATTCAACAGCACGCCTGGGTTTATCTGATTGTTTACAAACAGTCACTAGGAACAGTTTTACCAATTTAATTTCCTTGATACCTATGCAAGATGTGTGGTCTGAGCTATGAAGCACAGAGGAATTTTTAGCGAGGTCTGTTTTAGAACAGCTGTCGCTGGGAAGCCTTGTCCTAAAGTGGCACTTGGTTTGGATCCAAAACAGATCAAAATTGTTGCATCTGTGTTTATATCCAATACAAGTACCAGTTATTCAGAGGCAGAAGAATTTTGTAGGCACTAGTGAGGTGAGCAAAATGTGCCATGAAACTCAAGAATTATTTAATAGTGAGAATTTGAAGAGGGTTGCATCTGGCAGGGAAAAAAAAAACACATTTTGTATTTACATAGGTGTGTTTCTTTCTGTATGAATGGAGAGGTGAGAACTGTCACTGAAATGATTCCGCTGGATTGATACACTGCCTATTTGCTTGGATTTCTGCACCTTTAAAAATTATATGTTCATGGTCCACACTTAAATAATTTGTTTGCTTTCCTAGAGGAGAAGCAGGAGTTGTCATAGTATTTGTGCATTTATTTCAGAACTATATATACCCTAATGGAACATTGTTAGGCTTCTTTTCCCTTAGCTCTTACCAACACCATATAATTTTATTTTATTTTTTTTTTAAACCTGTGACTATTTTATTTTATTTTTATTTAAATGTTGGGAGTGATAATGAGAAACTTCTGTGACAAACAAGTAGGCATCTGACACGGAAGGAAGTACTATAGTGGTAAGGAAACAGATTTGTATGCCTTGGACACTGGGTTAAGATGCTCTTCACTTCTCTCCAGGCTAGAAGTCTGTGAAGCATGATTAGTGGTCACTGAATGCTCTGCCTAATTGGATTTTAGAGCATGGAAAGCCTGAGCAAAGCGAAGTTAGGCGGTCAGTGATGGGGGCTGTGGTTTCTCCTCTTCCACCCCTGCCTTCCCCAGCAGCCATGGACACGGAGTACTATGGCTCTGCAGGGGGACAGCGAGTTTCACTGTAAAACGTCACGGTCACCGTGTTCAGATAGATTCCAAACAATGCTTTTGGATGGTAACTGGGTTTGAGCATGGTTGTGGCCGATTCTAGTTTCCAGCCAAGTCTATGGTTGGAAATTTTGTTTGTGACCTTAGCCCTATGGTCTGTCTGACCCTTTCTAGGATATCCAGTGCTCAAGGACTTGAAAATGAAAATGAAGGTTTTGTGACCAGAGCTGCAGTAGGCACCTGTCTCGAGCTCGGTGATGGCCAGGATGTCCATCCAGCCCCGCTCAGACTGGGGATGGACCTGCTGAAACCCCTACACGGGGCGGGGAGTCTTGGGTGTCCCGGCTGTCTCCTTAGCCGAGCGGTAGAGCTCGGGCAGGACAGCGGGGGTTCTGTCAGAGACTGTCAGAGCACGGACTGTGCTGACTTGCGCTTGGGGAGGGAGATTCTAAGTTAATTACGTTTTTCCTAGACGGAAGGCTGCCAGGATGTCGCCGTTCCAAACAGGCGTTACGGGCGGCTGGCAGCACCCCTTCCAAGGCAGCGGCTGGGCTCCGGTGCCCCTCTACGGCAACCGCAGGAGCAGTTCCCGGGGCCGCCGCCTCCCGGCA